>NC_065590.1:89648774-89948774 GCF_024542745.1 Macaca thibetana thibetana
TACCCCTCAATCTCCAGGAAAAATTAGCATGCTGAGGAGATGGACCAAGATTGCCTGCTCTCTACCCATGCCCAGGCCTCCACCATGTGGGTAACTTGGTTAAAGACAGATAAAAGAAGGAAGAATACTGATTCTGGATTCAGAGAAGACTAGATCCAATGTCAGTTGTGTTACTTATTAGCTGGATTACTTCAAGCAAGCTGCTTAACCTCTTTGGGCACTGGGGGTATTCTCTGTAAAACTGGGGAGATGGCAGCCCCTTGGGCCTTGTGAGGAGCCTGTGAAGCATTCTGGGAGAGCCTCTGCCATGGGGCACACAGTGGTTATTCGGTATTGGTTCTCTTCCTTCACCCCTGACTGCCAGATTCTCTTTGCAAGCTTCTCTTCCCACCCCTAACCCCACCACCAATTCCCTGGATCATGAGGGAATGATTACAAGCAGCAGTAGGTCTAAAGTGCTGGGAGAATTTTCCAGTGACATATGGAAAAAACATATGCCTGGAGCCATTCCCTCCTCTGCCTTCCTTACCTAAGCCCACTGGCCCAATTCACTTAACTCCTCATGTCTAATTTCTTCATGTGTAAATGTGGATAATTAAGGCATCCTTGTAGAGCTTTAGTGGGGATTAAATCAGTTAATATGTGTAAAAATCTAGCAGGGTGCTTATCACGTTAGGTGCTCCGTCTGTGGGAAATATTATTATTACTCTTACAATAATGGTTGTTGAGGGCCCACATTCACAGAACCTGGGCAGAGGAGGCAGAATGATGATGTCCACTCAAAGATGTCTACATTTGAATACCTGAAGTCTGTGAATACGATACCTTACATGGCAAAAGGGACTTTGCAAATGTGATTAAGTTAATGACCTGCAAATGTGGAAATTACTTCTGGATTATCCAGATGAACCCAATGTAATCACAGGGTCCTTAAAAGAGTCAGAGAAGTGGACGTGACAGTGTAAGCAAAGCAGGCAGAGATTTGAAGATGCCATGCAGCAGAATGTAAAGATGGAGGAGGGGCCTCGAGCCTTGGAATGAGAACAGCCTCGAGGAGGTGAGAAAGGTAAGGGAATGGATTCTCTCCTAGAACCTCCAAAAGGAACCCAAGCCTAATGAAATCCATTTCAGACTTCTGGCCCCCAAAACTGTAAGATAATACATTTGTGTTGTTTTAAGCCATCGGTTTGTAGTAACTTGTTATAGCAACAGTAGAAAACTGATACACCAGGTGAGTACATCCTTGAGCACAGACACCAACAGTGACCACCAAACTCCTCCTCTGCTTACCAGACACCAGGACAAGAGCTGATCCTCTCACACTTCCCTTATCCCTCTCCCCATATTCTTTCTCCAGGTACTGGGGCTTTCTGGAGTGGGAAAGGTGCTGCCATGCTTGAACTGTGCCACTGGAAACCACACCTATTCTTCCCCAGAGAAAGGTAGAGGAAAAAGTGTAAGGTGGGGGTTGTGTGTGTGCGTGTGTGCATGCATGTGCATGTGCACTTTGCAGGTGAAGGCATCTCAAAATTGGAAAAGTACCACATGATGGGGGCAACAATTCAGCCCTGTTCAACTCCAGCATGCCCAGCTTGACAAGCTGAGGATGAACAGCAGTTGCCATGGAGACAGCATCCCTTACTTCCACTTGCTGCCTCCTTAGTGCTGCTGTTCACTGTGTGATGCAGTCACCACCCAGCCCTCGGCAGCACCACACCCTGGCAGGGTCCCACTTAACACAAGGCTTGGGGCACTTCTGCTGTTTCACCTCTTTCTAACTTAACTGAATGAACTCTAGAAGCCAGGAAATAGGTTTGGGAACAAGGATGAGAGGCCTCAAGGTACAATGGACAGAGTACTGGTCTCGAGACCTCTTTTTTTTTTCTTTTTTTTTTGAGACAGAGTCTTGCTCTGTTGCCAAGGCTAAAGTGCAGTGGCATGATCGTGGCTCACTGCAACCTTCGCTTTCCAGGTTCAAGGGATTCTCCTGCCTCAGCCTCCCAAGTAGCTGGGACTACAGGCACATGCCACCATGCCTGGCTAATTTTTGTATTTTTTAGTAAAGACAGGGTTTTTCCAAATTGGCCAGGCTGATCTTGAACTCCTGACCTCAGGTGATCTGCCCGCCTTGGGCTCTCAACATGCTCGATTACAGGTATGAGCCACCTCGCTGGGAACCTCTCAAGCCCTCCTGCTGAAGGTCTTTCCCTCCCCTCAGGCCCAGGTTCCCCTTCTGTCTGATGGACAGGAAGTTGGCCGGAATGACCCCTAGGAGCCTCTCCCACAGCTATGAGATTAAGTTCATGGGGAGATCATAAACTTAGACAGGGTGGAGCTCAAAGGAACAGGGTGGAACTCAAAAATGGTCAGGTTGATGGCTGTTTCTCAGTGACAACCAGCTTTTTCACTGTACGGCCAACCCCCCAAGGGACAACTGGGTATCAAAGGAGGCCATTCTCTGTGTTACACTCCCCATATTTCTCAGAATAGTGTCCATTCTGAAATTAGTAAAGGGAGAATGGATGACCAGCTCACCCCCTGAGGCCTATTCATCAGGACTCACTGCTGTTGAGCTTTGAGGGCCTTTCTTCCTTTACCATTCCTCTGGGGCTGTGTAGCTCTGAAGTTCTGCCAGTGGGCAGGAGGGACTCTGGGGTCCAAATGGCATAAAGTCGAAGGAAATCCTCAAACCATCCTTATTCACCAGTTAACTTCTCAAGAATACTCAGCCAGCTCCTGACTTCCAGGAAGTCGAGACATACACACAAGTAACTGCAATCCAGGGTGACACTGAGCTCAAGCTTGGCTGTTTAGGAAGCAAATTCCTAAACAGGAATTCCTGTTTAGGTAAGTACACCACCTACCACTGTGCCGCCCATCGGTGTTTGGAGAAGTGCGCTCTATTCTGCCTCTTCTTTGTAGGACTCGTCACAGTGCTACAGAGAAGTGTCGCTGGATCAGGGTTACATTATGCCATTTCATAACCCTTCATGATAAAGAAAGTCACCAATTGGAGCTCATCAATTAGATATGAGAACCCAACAGGAGCCACAAAGCTGGCTGTGGGGCCACCCAGAGTCAAGAAGTTACATGGAGCCTGCTGGGCTTCCCTCTTGTGATGATGTTCACAGTATGTGAGGGCCTTGTTCCTGTCACCACAGCCTCCCAAGGGAGAATGTCACAGGCCAAGGGAACAGCTTGAGTACAAGGCTGGGGGTGCAATGTTGCAGAATGCCTGGGGACTGTGAGCCACCCATGTGAGCTAGTACACAGACTACAGCAGTGAGGAAGGAAAGTTAGTGGGCCCTTTGGCAGACAGTCTTAAGTCACCTTTCTACTCCACCTTCCCAGTTTTTCCTTTCTGTAACAACTGTGCTTTTGTTCAAGTCCCAAGCCCTGCAGGGGAGGATCCATTCCCTTGCCTTTTCCAGGAAATAGATGATAATTGGACTAAAATGAATCGTGATGATCTTGTTCCTTGCTTTTCATTATTATTTCCTGTCCAAGTGGTATAGTTTAGGCCAAAGAGACAGATGAGTCAGTCTTCTGAAGGTGGGTGGGTAGAAGGCACTTTTTGGAAATCTTTTGATTTCCTGATTAAAAAGGACTGATGCAGCTGGAACCTTTTCCCTATCTCTGGCAGACTTGAATGGTAATGTGAAGTCTGGAACTGCAGCAATCATCTTGTATTCATGAGGGAGAGACCAAGAGAGTCTCAGAGATGTTCAGAAGTCGTGAACCAATGCTAAACAAATGTCCAGCTCCAAACTTGTTTGTATGTGACAAAAATAAACTCCTGTCTGTTTAAACCGCTGTTAGTTGGATTCAGTTAATTGTAGCCAAATATCTGAGACAGGCCCAGTGCAAGGAAATGGAATTTTTACCTTTTCCAGAGGCAAAGGGAGTCAGAGGAGGTTTCTTTTGTCATTGTTTAGAATTTAGTTTTACATGAACAGTGATGGGAGCTGCCCTGATTTGATCATTCCACAACATATGCATATACAGCTCAAAACATCAAATTACACCTCATGAATACGATTACTATGTGTCAGCAAAAATTTTAAAAAGTGATACTCCATGCATGTTGTGAAAACTTTAAGTGATAAAAAAAAGTAAATAAAATAAGGCACGAGGGTCCCCCTCACTCTCACCAATCTCAGTTCCTGGAAGTAAATGCTATGAAGAGAGGGGACAGGGAGCTATGTGTGTATATTTTACAAAAATCAGATTATTCTGCACATCTTTCTATTAATATATAGGGTTTTGCAATTGGCTTTTCTTATTTAATGACATGTCATGGATACAGTAGGTTTTTGAGGAAAGGTAGGATATCATGGCAGCTGTAGTTAAGAAAGATGAAGACATTTATTCAGTAGTCTAGAAACTGGCCCAAAGCTATATTACATAAAGCTTCTGCTCTCTCTGGAAAAAAGTGGGGGGAAACAGAAGTATTGGTAACTTCCTAAGTGTGGGCATATGCTAGGCATTTTAATTTAATTCCAACTCCTCTGTGAGATTATTCTCATCTTACAAATGAGGAAACAGAGGCTCACGGAAAATTGGAACCCAACTCTATCTGACCCAAATCTTCTGGTCTCTCTATTTCACCAATGAGTGGTTTTGCATTTTTCCACGGGGTAGCCACCATAACTGCCCATGCTTTCCTACTGCTAAATGCAAATATTTGAATTCCCTTAGGAAAGGCATAATGCAGAGTGATTGCTCAGAGAGTCTCTTCCTGGTGGGCCCTGCTAAGAAGACAAAATGCCCTGGATCTGACCCTGAGGGGATAAATGCCCTCCTTGGGGTTGACCAAAGCTGACTGAGTGAGGCAGGGACAAACTGGAATGGGTTTGGAGGAAAACGGGGACAGGACAAGAAAACCAAAGGAAGTGCCGTATGGAGCCCAATGGGCTGGCTTCCCTGTGACTGCTGAGCAAAGGCAGAGGCGGCTCCAAAGTGCTTGGGAAAATGACAACTGGCAAAACCCATACTGAGGGGTAATGATGCTGTCAGAGGCACTGCCTGGTGCTAAGGGCTTGGAAGTTCTGCCAACAGGATTCATTGTGAATGTGTAATTTGCTGAACATTGTTAAGCCAATGTTTCCCCCAACTGGGGATGACAGGCAAGTGTGCCTTCAGTGCCCCCTCCTAAGAGCTGCCGGGTCTATGTTGCCACACAAGCAACAGTGGGGCCCCTGAGTCTTATGGTGCCCTCAGCTACACCTCAGAGGGCCTTGCCCACACTGAAGGACTTCCTGGTGTGATGCCCTCCCCACTAGCGCCCTTCTCCCGGAATTCTATGCCAGTTCAGGGCCCAGCTCAAATCTGACCTCTTTCAGAAAGCCTTTTCTGACCAGCCACCTCCCCATGCGTGTTTCCAGCCCTCAGCTCATTTCCTCGACCTTCCTGGACTTCCCTTTCAAAGGGAGCTGAGCACAATTTGCCTAATGCGGCAAACTGTCTGTCTCTCTCCTCTTGACTTGGGAGCTCTTCTGGAGCAACATCTGTCTGATTCCTTTCTAAATCTTGACCTCCCTACATGCAACCATTTAAATGGCAGAAGCTATTTACATTTCTATTGGATGAACAGAGGAACAACTGTGTCATTTGCTTATGGACAACAGGATGAAAAGTGGAAAGATGGGTGAATGAGGTCTGGCCCAGTGGGTCTGTGCTGCTCAGGGAACAGCCAAGCATTCTCCTGCATATGGTTCCCACTCCAGGAAGAAATCTGGGCATGATGATGAGTGAAGAGTGCTCAGCACAAATAAAACATTGGACTGACTGTCCCAAGAAGAGTCCTTAGAGATTATTTAGCTCTGACATCTTTTGTGATGAGGAAACAGGCCCAGAGAAGGGAAACATCTGTTATGAGGATGCATCACCGGGGCCAGTGGTGGGGCTGGAACTGAGGTCCAGCCCAGGGCTCACTTGTGTTTGCTGTCCTGTGGCCATGATTTGAATTTGAACATGACGGTCTCAGGGGTGTAGGTACATGTATAATTCATCAAATGTTTTCCAGGGATTTCACTGTACTTTTTCCAAGTAACTTAAAAAATTGCTTTCAACAATTCCTGTTTCCTATCTTAACTAGTATTTTCCATGCACTTGCTAAATAATCCCTTGCTGAAGATTTGAGAAATCACTCCTGCCGATGATAGCTTCACACAGCCATATCCCTTCTTGTTCCACTGAAATTGGCCTTCCTGGCTATTGGTGGATGGTGATGAATTGTGGGGGAAGATGCTGCAGTATGAAGTCTGAGCTCCAAATAGAGAGAGAAGAGAGGGGAAGATGGGAACAGTGATGGGGTGGATTTGGGAGTGAGGACAAAGAAGGATAGGGATGGCCTAGGGAGTTAAGGGAATGAAGAGGAGATGGGGTGAGGAGGAGCTGAGGAGAGGAAAGTTGCCTCACTGCACTGTACTGCACTGGAAGCACCTTGACCCAAGGTTGCGTATCTTATTCATCTCTGTGTCCCTAGAACTGGGGACTGAGCTCTGGGCCTGACTCAGAGAAGGGCTTTGGAAACTCTTCCTTGAGTGAATAAATGTACTGTAGAATGGGCACATCCACCCTCTGGGAAATGAAGGAATTGCTGTCACTCAGAGCTGCCTGTCCCCTTCCGGCAACATGTTAAAGCCCAGTGGCAACTTCGGATGCATTTCAGAGTCATCTTGGAGCTTTTTCAAAGTATAGATGTTGGTCTCCTCTCCTTTACACTGAATCAGAAGAGGGAGGGATGGGCCCCATCAGGTGAATCAAAAATGCATACTCCTGTGGTTGGGGACCACTCTGTCACAGTCTTCCTCCTTCCCTGGTCTTTTCTGGAGATGACCTTGCATTGAATGCACGTTCATCTCTTTGTCATACCTGGGTTCATCCATTTAATAAGGTTTGATGGAACTGAATGTCTATGTGGATTTTCCCAACCGTAAGAACCATTACCCAGCGTGCCACAGTCAACCCCAACCTCAGCCTCCGATGGAGAACTGATAGATGTGCATGGGGGCGGAAGAGGCCTTTACACTGTGGAGCACTTAGGGAGGCGGGCTCCCTGCTCAGCAGCTTTGCTGGTCAGTCCCCAAGACAAGTCACAGAAATCACATGGCTATCAGGTAGCCTCTGGGGCCACCTCTGCTTCCCTTCTTGGAGATGAGAGGTTTCAGCCTTCAAAAAGGACCATGCTGCAAAGAGATTCTTTTCCTGAAGGGGGTCAAAATCAAGGAAAGTCAGAACTTCAAAACACATCTATCCCTCTCCTCATTCTCACGGTATGCATAGGCACATGCATGTGTGTGAGCAAAAGCACACACACACACAGTGCATGAAGAACATGGTTTGTTAAAGTCTTCTCCCTGACAAATGACAAAGTCTTGCCTTGCATTGCCCACCTGTGTGTGTATCATATATTCTGATCTTAATTTGAGAATATAAAGAAAGTCCCCTGAACAGGCCCTAAAATCTCACCACTATTACTTTGGCTTTCCTGATAAACTATAAATCCCTTAGCAGGATTAAATATAATCAGTCACTGATATGTTAATATCAATAAATTGATGAGAGACATTTGGCAGAGCAGGTTTGGGTGAGGGCAGGACAAGGGTATAGCAGTGGGGCATGGGGTGGGGATTACAGAGCAGAGAGCAAGGCATGGAGCAGTGGAAGTGGGGGTGCTAGAGACTGAGCTGGCTCCTTTTGCACCTTGAGCCACCACTGTCCTCTTCAGAGAGTTCTGGAGTTGGCCCAGTCCGGGGAGTTTGAGAAAATCCTCCAAACCTCCTCTTAGTCCACTCTTCAACCAAGTTTACGACCCCCTTCCTGGATGGAGCCTATCCCTACAGCAGTCATATGTGAGTGCACTACCCCACATTTAGTGATGTAGCATGATCATCCTTCACCTTATCTCTATTCAAGCTTTGTCTTTCAGCATAATCATTGCAACCCTCACCACAGAGCTGGGTGTAAGGCATTGCTATCTCCATCATTCAGATGAAGTAACTGAGGCTCAAATGGTTTATGTCATTTGTCTAAGGTCACACAGCAAGAGTCAGAGCTGGGAAATGTGAAGTTAGAACCTATGCACAGCTTAGCCGTTCACTAGTTGCGTGACCTTAGACATGTTACTTTCTCTCCTTGTGCCTTGATTGCCTCATCTGTAAAATGGGGACAATAATGGTACCTAGTGCAGAAGGTTGTTGTATGAACTAAATAGGTAACACAGAAAACATGTATAGCATAGTACCCAGGTACACAATGAAATGCTACATAAGCATTTACTGTAATTATTGTCCTTGTTTTTGTTCAATACTGTTTCCAAGGGATCCTATCTCCTTCTCTGTTTCTCTCATAGCATCTATTTAACACATAGTAGGGTCTCAATAAATATTAGCTCTCTTCTTTTTCCCTTTCCTTTATTTTTCTGAAAACTACCACCAGGATCAAAAAAATGTCACAACTGCTTGGTCTATCAAGCAAAGATTTTCATCTTCCTTGGGAAAAGGAGCCAACCCTGGCACTACTGGATCAAAGCAAGCAGAGTTCAGGGCCTTGAACTGTGGCCCTTGCTTGGCTAGAGTTCAGAGGAAGGCTCCCTGGAGATGGAGAGCCAAGCCCCTGTCATTTGGATGCTTCCAGTCCCACGTCACTGACACATTGCAATCCGCATCATGTTCTCTGTCCTCAACAGGGCTGTTCTGATAAAAGGCTGACTAATGGGCAGGAAGGGGGATGTCTTGCCAATGTGCTTGTTTCCATTAGATTATGGTTGTATTTTTAGAGTGGCTGAGAAATATCTAGGATCTTGCCTTGCAAGATGATTTTGCGGACTAGGACTGGGAAGAAATAAATCTTAGCAAGAAAAAAAAAAAAAGATTGCAAATGCTTCCTGCTGCTGGGAGTTCCTTCTTTTCATCACCACCTGGTTCACTATATTCAGATATGGCTTGAGTGTTATTTCTTCTGAGACGCCTTCCTGCAGCCTCTTCCAGCAGCACCCATTTTTCACAGCCTCTTGGGCCACATTCGTCTCACTGTATTATTATTGCCAGTTCACTTGATGGACTTCTTCATTGATTGAGCTCTTTGAGGGCAGGAGCTATGGCCATTGATTCATTCCAGAATCCTAATTTGAGGCTTTTATAGAGTAGATGCTCAGTAATGTTCAACAAATACATGGATGGATGAAGTACAAAGACCAAACGGTCATTCTGTATCAGTAAATCTGACTGTGAGTGTGACTGCAGGCCCAAGCTCCTGTGTTTCAGCATCTCTCACGCTAGGTGTTTGTCCCTTACCCCATGTGGCACTGCCTGATGCCACTGCTGACCTGCTCATTATGTGATATTCAAGTAATGCAATTAAATAAATACCTCTGTTGCCAGACTGACACACAGCAAGAAACAAAAGTACTAGTTACAGTCAACCAGTCCAGTGGTACAGCCTGCAGGCCTCCACGTGGGGATAAAGACTGGGGAGTGGGTGCAGGAAAAGGGTAGAGATGATGGCAGTGGGGGTGTTGCATAAGCTATCAGTTTACGGCTAACAATTTCTCTTGTTTTTAAAATGAACCCCATCACCTACAGCATATGAAGTGATCAATTGGTGGGACCTTTATGGTAACAGTATAATTCTCTCCATTTGGATGAAGTTTCTCTCAGTCCTCAGCGCCTCAAAGCAAAGCCCTGGGGAAGCTGTCAGGTCCAGCCCAGGCAGCAGAACAGGGTATTTTAGCACCAACCACTCTTGATAAAGCAGAAGCATACAGAGTGAGTCCGTTCCTGCTTGTCAGGGCCTCAAATCCCATCTGCAGGGAAGGAAGCTCACATAGCTGCACATCTTGCACTTGACCTTCAGAAGAGAGGCTGATGACTCAAAGAAGCCCTCCAAAAATGTACCCACTGGGCAGAGACTGCTAGCTACCCCCATTATCCAGTCTTCTGTTCTTCCACAGTAACTGACTTTTAACTGAACATGTGGCCACCCAAAATGAAGGCTACTTTTCCAGTGTCCTCTGCGGCTAGCTGCTGCCATGAGATTAGGTCTTGGGCTTAGGCTGAAGTGATGTACACTGTTTCTGAGTCTTGACCCTAAGGAGAAGGACATGCTCCCCTACTCCTCTATGTTCTCCTTCCTACCAGCTTATGTGACACTGTGGTGAGCCAGGTAAGGTCATGAATCACAGCAACACCCTAGGAAGGAGCACAAAAAGAGAAAGAGACCGAGGCCTTGAGGACTCGCAGAGCACGGCTACCAAACTGGCTTGGACTTTCCTCATGAGAAAATTAATCTTCAGTCACGTTGACACCATGTGAGTCTCTGTCACACTCAGTTGAACTTTGATCCTGAGGCACTCATATCAATGAACTGAATATATATATGTGCATGTGTGTATGTATATATGTAGAAAATCAGACACACATGCACACACACACACACACAGTCAGCAGGTTCTTCATATCTCCTCAACTGCAAGTTATGAATTCAATAGAATTTTAGTCCTTCAAGGGAGTCATTCATCCCTTTGAATGATAAACACATATTAACATAAATTGCTAACACAAAATAATGGGACATCTACAACAGCTTGGAAATCATAAAACTAAATGGCGAGATTGATTCTTGGGAAAATGGTCATTTTTGCCTGATATGTATTATTATTATTCTCTGTCAACCAGAATCCCCATTTCCCCAGCACCTTCATCACCAGTCTTGTCACGAAGACTTTTGTATCAAGATACGTGCTCCAGGTGTCTAATGCTACCCACTTCCAAATGTCACCACCATTCCCTTATCCTAAAAGCTGAACAGACAACAGCCACAACTCTGTTCACCCCCGGGATATCCCTTGCCTCTTCCCAGTTGGTCTGGTCTTATGTAATCTTTCCCAAAGCCAGCTAGAGCCTCATCCAGTAGGTTACCCTGGCAACCCAGCTGTGTCATCTTGAAAGATGTCTCCGGGCACCAGCTTTGGAGTCTGCAAGAGATTTGACTGGGGCTGAACTGTGAAGCCACGACATATTAGCTTTAACACGATGTCATCATTTATCATGCTCCTGGTAGACATGTCACATTTTTTAAAAGAACATGGATAAAAATAAGTACTACCTTGACTATGTAGTGAGATTTACTTAGAAAGCAGACACAGCTATCTATTTTCAGAGACCAGCTTTGTCTTTTATGGTCTTCCTTGCATTTCTTCTAAAAGAAAATCATTTCAGTGTTCACATTTTTCTCTGAATATCTCGTTACAAACTCCAACATAAGCAACCTAATTTCAAGTCATCAGATAGCCTTTTACATTCTGGGCATGTCAAGTTTTACAGTTTATCTTTTCATTTCCTCTTTGGAAAAGTAGTATTTAAGGAACTTCATTGACGACTCTCTTTTGCTGGTAAGAACCTCCTGTATTCATAAGAAAATTAGCTAGCTACTTGACTCTCAGAGTGGGGGAGGTTATGTTATTCTGTTATGTTTTGTTGCATATTACTTATTTAAACATTCTGTATTGAAAAGGTTCATTGAAAATCTCTGTAGCTCATTATTCTGGATAACACACTTTAAATGTTTCATTTCTTTCACTTATTCTTTCAATTGAGTTTCAGTTAAGCTATGAAACAGAGTCCTTTATTCATTTACTAATTTATTATATCTTCAAACTAACTTTTGTTATTGAGTGCTGGGGATACAGGGATGACTAAGACACAGTCCCTGACCTTGTGGGTAGCTGGACAAAAAACTAGCCACAATGTCAAGGGAACTGTGCTATAGGGACAGGCATGTCTAGCAGAGATTGAGTGACAGCTGCACGTGATTTCTAGAATCTTGCTGTTGGAAGGGAACTTAAGAAGTCACATGGTTCAACTCCCTCTCTTTACAAAGGAAGACATTGAGGTCACACCTGCCTCTCCTACTTACCGACCACTCTTTTCACTCACATTGAACTTCATTCTGTCCCTTGTACAGGGTGTTCACTCCCATCTCTGCCTTTGTACCACATTTTATCCATTTTTATATCTCCAGATCAAAGTAGGAGGTGGAGACAAAAAAAATGTTTCATGTCACCTCACAAATACTCTTTGAAGGTGGTAGAGCAGGGATTACTAACCCTCTTTAATAAACTGAGATTCTATAACCCAGACAGGTTTGTAACTGGCAAAGATCAACTTGCTAGCAGCAGTCCTCACCAAGCTCAGCCCCATTCTCCTTCATATTAAGTAGGATGCTTTCTCTTGCAAGGAACGTAAGACCCCACTAAGAGGGGCCTTGACACAAAGGGTTAATTATCCCATACAGCATGTGGCCAGGTCCTGTTTCAGGACTAATTCTGTAGCTCAGGGATGTTTCCTGAATGTCTGCCACGTTCATCTTGGAAGCCTTATATCCCCTCACCATTGGAAGTTAGCTGTAGCAACTCCAGGCATCACACACAGACACCACAAAATCCAGCAGTCTTGTCTGGACGAAAGAAAAACCTTTTCCAGAATCCTTCCCAATCTCAGGAGACCTTTTCTCACATCCCTTTTGACAAGGATTGAGTAACTTACCTATGTCTTTCATACAAGGTAGACCAGGAAAGCATGTAACTGGATTTTTAGCCTCTATTTTGAGAGGTAGGCCACTGCTAGAGAGGAGGGATAGTGACCATCCGGTAGGTAACCAACAGTGTCTGGTGTCTCATTTAATCAAGCTCCCTCTCTTTGGCTCTTCAGTGCCAGGCATGAGGACCTATGATCTCAGTTTGTGGTCATGAAGTCTGCTTGAGAGGGAAGTTGTAATTCCTCATGGTGGGCTTCTCCACCCTCACAGTCATAGCCCACCCTGGTTTTCTTCTGACCCAACTCCAGTGCTGTCAACAAGGAGCCTAAGTTAGAAGTGTAGGCACTGCCAGACCCTCAGCCCCCTGGCCCTCACCACTGCTCTGGGAAGCAGGTGAAGCAGGTCATCATCCCGTTTGTCTGATGAGAAAACTCGGACTTGAAGGGTGAAGGACTTGTCTACAGCCGAACAGCCGAACAGTGCAGAGCCAGGACTCGGACTCATTTCTGTCTGACTCCAGCCCCTGACTCTTCCCTTCTCTGCACTTTATCCTAGAAGCCACTTGGAACCATATCAGACGTTTATGTCAATGTTTTAAATCTGAAGACTATAGGAAAGGAAAGCACACAAACCACTCTTATTAGTGGGGATGAGGATCACCTGAGATTTCCATCAAGGCTCTCTACCAGGTAAAGAGCGTTGGCAATGGAGTCTAAATGCTGGGTTTCAATGCTGTGTGACCTTGGGATAGTTACTTAACTACTTTGTGCCTTAGTTTCCTCTTTTATAAAATGGAGCAAATAATAGCACCAACCTCAAATACCCTTATGAGGATGAAATGAGTTAATGTATGCAGAGTGCTTGGAACAATGCCTGACACACACTGAGCATTCAATGAATGTTGGCTGGTACTCTCTATTATTCATCTATGCATCTAGTCATGCTTCGATTTGTTTTAGAAAGGACCTAAAGTATCTGGTTTTCTATGGTGTTTTATGCGGTAAAGCCAACCAGCCTCCCCGCCTGCATTCCCAGGGTGCGATACAACCTGCCTGGAGCCAACAGTAAATTTGATGGCTGCAAGGGGATAACAGACACCTTTCCTGCCACCTCCACTCCGGTATCTCCAAATGTCAGGATGCTTGGTGTCAAATGTGATCCTGTCACTCTGGGTCAGCCCTCAGAGGGGGCTCTGCAC
This sequence comes from Macaca thibetana thibetana, assembly GCF_024542745.1. NCBI lineage: Eukaryota > Metazoa > Chordata > Mammalia > Primates > Cercopithecidae > Macaca > Macaca thibetana. The sequence continues at coordinate 89,662,513 of NC_065590.1, forward strand.
ATGCCCCTAACACTCTGCCTGGGGGTTTTGTTGAGGGAAAATTGTATTCTCAGAGAGCCTTTCTCTTGCATCAGCGTAACACCTTCAAGGCTGTTACCAGCTGCTGCAGAGGGGCTCAAGGAGCAGGAGGTTTCCTTCTCTGCTGGCTTACCCTCCCAAGTCGCTGGGAGGATTCCCTGGTGCCTGCACCAGGGATAGCCTTTTCTCTTCCTCTTTAAAGTTTTTTTCACACAGAAGCAGTGGTGACTGGGTCAGCCTGGTAGGGGTTCTGGGGAAGGCTGGGAAGGCTGGTTCCCATGGAGGCCAAGACAGTTTCCCTACCACCAAGGTGGGTAGTCCCCTGGAGCAGATCCTAACTTGATGCTGTGCAGAGAAGGATCTTTGCTGTACAATCAGACAGCAGCGCCAGCTTCCTCATCCTCATACTCTGTCCCCAGTCATAATTAGAGTGACCTTTACCACTTATTGAGCAGTTGAATGACAGACACTTGCAAAGTAGATATGAAGAGCCATTGGGCAGCTGCAGAATCTAAAATGAGGGAAGTGAAGGCCATTGCTCTAAAACTCACAGCTCCCAAGGGGCAGAACCTGGATTCAAACCCCGTAAGAACCCTGTGTCTTACCCCAGGGCTGCTCTCTTCACAGAGCAGCTGCCTTTTCAGCTATTACTTAACATGTATTCTAAGCTGTTGTCTCCACCTGATAGAGAGAACGAAGCCCAAAACGACAGTACGTATAGCTTCATCGCACATCTTTGTGCCATTTAGTAATAAAAAATATACACAGGAAAAAAAAAAAAAAAACCACATCCAAATGAACAAACATAGGACATCAACCATCTGGTACTGGTCCCTAAAAACATTGTGAGCCACACTGATAAAACAACCCATTTGTCTTTGCTTTCAGACCAAAATGTTTTGAGTGTGCTTCTTTATTTCAGATTGAAGGTATTTCACCTACAATATTGGGGATCTGACCACAAGGGCCACCTGTAGCAGCCAGGCCCAGCTGGTCCTCATGGGAGCACCGTGTTAACTGTTTTTACCCGGAAAGTTGGTCAATCCACTTCTCTCTCAGCAAGTCATCACCAGCTTCTCTCTGTGGAAAGTGGCAGAAACAAAGGCCGAGGAAGGGCCTCTTCCCTAAGCAAGTGGAGGGCTCCGGGCAGGCAGCTCTAGCTGGGAACGGTACCAGGATGACACCGCAAGAATAGGCTGGTGAGCTGGGGTCGGCCTCTGCCCATAGGGGCTGCTAAGCAGACAGACCACATGAGGGGAAATCCCAACATGCCCCTGAGCAAGGAGGGGCCTGGCATTCCGAGATCAAGGCCCTGCCCACCGCCTGCTCCTCTGCTCCCCTACTTATCACCTGCTCAGTGCAAGGAGTGTTTTTACCCTCCCTGTCTGTCTAAGTCATTTCTGGACATCAGCCTCAGCTCCTGCACCACACCCTCTGCCCTGCTGGACGCCCCCAGTCTGCTCTCTCCCTTCCTGTTCTTTGAGCTCCCAAGGCCCCAGCTCACCTACACCCACACTTAGCTCCTGGGCTGTTGCTGAACTTGCCAGTTTTGAAGGCTTTATCTTCCCAGATGGCCTGGGATGTCCACGGATGTCCTACCTGCTGACCCCCCTGGTGTTGAGTCTAGTACTGTACACACAAGGTACAGATGATAAATTCTTCATGAGTAACTTGAGTCATCTTGAGCTCTAAGTCATTCTCCTGAAGGCACAGTGCAAGCTCCTGCATCTTCATCCCTTGAGTCACTGGGACATTGATGAGGAAAAATGAAAATTAATTTTTCCTTCTTGGTATTGTCCATCATGTTAAGAATACAACCCCAGACCACCAGTTTTCATGGTCCTCTAACACGTTCAGCAAGGTTTGTGGATTAGTTGTCTATGCAGGAAACCATGTGATCACCTTGTATACCATATTCAGGACCTTAGGACTTCTGTGGCATTTGATGCCCTCTGTGACCTGGCTCTACCCATATCTTCATCTCACTTTCCCCCGATACTTCTTTGGTTACTTGACATTTCAGCCAACAGAACTCTGTGCTGTTTCCCACACCATCCCCTTGTCTTCCTGCCTGCTACAGTCGGAGTGTTTGTGTCCCCTGCAACATTCATATATTGAAACCTAATCCCCAAGGTAATGTTCTTAGGAGATAGGGTCTTTGGGAGGGGACTAGGTGCAACCCTCCTGAATGGGATTAGTGCCCTTACAAAAGAGGCCTTGGAGAGCTCACTGGCCTCTTTCACCATGTGAGGACACAGCAATAAAGAGTCATTTATGAACCAGAGAGGGGACCCTCAGCAGACACTGAATCTTCCCTGGTCTTGGACTTGCCAGCATCAATAACTGTGAGAAGTGTATTTCTGTTGTTTATCACCACTTGGTTTATGGTGTTTTGTTACAGCAGCTCAAATGAGCTGAGACGCTGCCCTTGTGCCCTTTCTTAGTTTGTCTCTTTGTTAGGAATGACATCCTTGCAGCTACAAATCTACCTAAATTTCAAGGTGTCTTGAAATCTTCAGTGAAGTTACTTATACAGAAATTTCTTAGGCTAGAAAATCTTCACCTATGTTGGGGCAAATGTTACTTTGTATCTCTTCTAGCTATTTACACAGATTAAGAGTTTCTCCTAGCTGTGAGGCCCTTAGAGGAGGGTAAGAGTCTGACTCAAATTCCACACACTCCATAGCTCTTGGCTACGGACTTGTTTTAGACACCATTCTACAGTTGTTTGTTGAAGGTGGAAGATGACTAATAGCTTCTCTGTATTACTACAAAGTGATTCCTCCCTTTGACATTTTATTTCTATTTTATTTTATTTTATTTTATTTTATTTTTTTGAGATGGAGTCTTACTCTGCCGTCCAGGTTGGGGTGCAATGGCGTGATCTTGGCTCACTGCAACTGCCGCCTCCCAGGTTTAAGCAATTCTCCTGCCTCAGCCTTCCCAAGCTGGGATTACAGGCATGTACCACCATACCTGGCTAATTTTGGTATCTTTAGTAGAGACAGAGCTTTGCCATGTTGGCCAGGCTGGTCTCAGACTCCTGGCCTTAGGTGATCCACCTGCCTCGGCATCCCAAAGTGCTAGGATTACAGGCGTGAGCCACCATGCCCGGCTGCTTTGACATTGTAGACAGGGAAAGTTGGTTGTAAAATAGGCCAAAATTTGTCTATCACTCTCCCAGTTATAATAGGACTGGATTTCACCTGTGTGGGGAGAAGCTGACCTGGAGTTCAGGGCAGGGTCAGATTCACAGCAATATCACAGTAGTCACGAGGATGGAGCCACAAGCTTCATAACAACCCTCACAGAGAAATAGTCAATGGCCCAGGAATCCTTCCAAGTGGACACCAAAGATGGAAGAATCAGTAAGACAGAGAGCTTTCTTCCAGCAGTTGCTCCATGGGCCACTGGAGGGCAGGGGTAACTGAGTCCCACCTAGGTAAGTCAGTCATTCACAGACCCAATGTGGATCAGTGATAGCCAGATTCAAATCCAGATCACCATTTCAAAAGGTTAGAAAAGTCCAGTAACATAAAACAGCTTTTCACTGAGAAATCCAGACATGATTTTGCATGTTCAAGTCCAATTCTGTAACAGAAATGGGCTGTTTCTTCCTCTTTTTTTTTCTTTTATTTTTTTACACGGGGTCTTGCTTTGTCATTCAGGCTGGAGTTCAGTGGCGCAATCTCAGTTCACTGCAACCTCCATCTCCCGGGTTCAAGCGATTCTTGTGCCCTCAGTCTCCCAAGTAGCTGGGATTAAAGGTGCATACCACCATACCCATCTAATTTTGGTATTTTCAGTAGAGACGGGGTTTCTCCATGTTGGCCAGGCTGGTCTCGCACTCCAGACCTCATGTGATCCGCCCACCTCGACCTCCCAAAGTGCTGGGATTACAGGCGTGAGCCACCGCGCCCAGCCTATTTATTTATTTTTTTGAGATGGAGTCTCACTCTGTCATCCAGGCTGGAGTGCAATGGCATGATCTTGGCTCACTGCAACTGCCGCCTCCCAGGTTCAAGCAATTCTCCTGCTTCAGCCTCTCCAGTAGCTGGGATTACAGGCATGCGCCATCATACCTGTCTAATTTTTGTATTTTCAGTAGAGACAGAGTTTCACCATGTTGGCCAGGCTGGTCTCAAATTCCTGACTTCAGGTGATCCACCCACCTCGGCCTCCCAAAGTGCTGGGATTACAGGCGTGAGACCACTCCTGACTGCTTTGACATTTCTTCTATTGCAATTAGAAATGGAGTGTCCTTGAACAATCTGCTGCAGAGAATAACTAATGGGACAGCAAGTCCTTCTAGCTTTAAACCCTTATTCAAGGGCTTCAGTGTTATTTGTAAAATGGGGGAGGGAGTGGACTGAGAGACTTCTAAAGGGCTCTTTCCAACCTTATCCTGAGGGCAGAGAGGTTGAGGTGTCATCTAAGAGCATTTCTTCAGGATGCCACAGTCACAATAACCACTGATATCTCTCTAAATGACACCTGCCCTACCATGGGAAAGCAAAATCCCAAGGTGTGGAAGCCATCCAAAATAATTTCACACCCTTGGAGACAGGGGAAGGTTATCATTTTGACCCCGTGGGGTAATTGCTGTCTCTAATGCTGGTAGCTAGCTATTCCCTGAGACAATATCACCATAATAAAATACTGTTGGAGCCTCACATGGGACCTTGTTTTCCCAGAACTCTAGATGATTACTGTCTTTTCCTTGAGATTTCAGACCCCAGCTCTTGTCTTCCACATTAATTCAAGTTGAATGCAGCCCCAATCATACTGGCAAACATTCCAAGTGGAAATAAATGCTAAAAATTGCAACATCCTCACCAGCCCTGTCTGGATGACATTATGTATTTCATGTAATGTCTATTCCTTAAGGAATTAAAACCCTTCTATATATAGCTCTGCCCAACAAATTTTTAATAAAGTCTGCTCGTAAATACATCTTAGTAACAAACAGAATCTGAATCTCTAAAAACTGGTCATCCCCAAATCTTTTTTGAAATGTTTTATTTTCAAAATTGTTTGAATCAGACATTGAGAAGAGACAGTATTCATCTCTGTCACATTTTCTTTTGATAAAATATCTGATGAGAGAGAAAATTCTTGATGCCACAGCCCAATAAACTGGACTATTTGGCATCTGGAAGTCCTCCCATGCCCAGGTACCTAAGACCAAGTCACTGATAAGCCTTACCTGTGCAAGACGATTCGATGCTTATGAAGCACTTTTGCTCTCACCACCCTCCTATCTCAACAAGAGCCCATGAAATAAGCAAGGCCCAGAGTGTTATTCTCATTTGACAGGTGAAAAAACTGAGGGACAGAGTGGTCTGTGAATTTATTTAACAAACCTTAAGCATAAAGGACATTCCCAAATTCACATGACTAGTATATGGCAGAACCAGGTGCACATCCAGCCTTCTAATTAAAATCACACTGCATTTACCCGTATTCAGGTTGCAGGACAGAATGTCCTTGCTAAAAGTTGGGACGGATGCACACCAAAGTCTTGAGAACACAGAGGGAAGAGACTCTTCTGGCTTTGGGAATTCGAGAGGTCAAGAAATGATTTCCCAGAGAGAAGCTTTTGAACTGATCCTGGAAAGATGGCTAGGATGGAGCAACATGATGTGTATTCTGCTCCACAGCAAGGTAAACTGGAGAACCTCCCAGATGCCTGCTCCTGAATGTGACCCAGAGGATGCAGGAAGCATAAAAATGTGGCAAGAAGGTTGGGCTGAGTGACCCAGGTGTTTGTCTCCATTCACCACTTTGTAACCTCAGCCACGTCTCCTGACTTCCCAACCTCTATGGCTTAAAGTGAGGGAAATGCTGTCTCTAAGGTTGATTTCATAGGCCTTGGTGAAATCAAGTAAGCCACTGGTCAGACTGACGGGGATTAGAATAATCGGAAAGGAAGGGAATGAGGAAGACAAGGGAGAGAGAAGAGAGAAAAGAGAGAGTGAGAAACAAGGGAGAGATCTATGGCAGAAGCCCCAGAAATGTACAAGCTTTTTCTTCCATAGATTGTTTTCAGGTTGTTGATCTCAGCAAGGCTACCAAGAGGTTTTTGATTATTTTTGATTTTTGCATTTTTATTTCAACCTAACATACCTGATCCAGTGGGCCTCCTGCCAACAGAATAGGCACAGGGGCTCTAAAACACAATAATCATTTTTAAATTCAAATTTTTATTGTCCTAGTCAATGAGAATTTTTTAGTTTCTAGACAGACTGATGGGTCCTCATGTCCAAATTTACCTTCTTTTGTGCTTGAATGTCACCTTCCTAACCAGCCCTCTCTGACCCTCCAGGCCCTTTCTTGTCTTTCCTGGTCCTGATCACAGTCAACCCAGTGTGATGGCTGTTCATATATGTATTTTTTTTTTTTTTTTTACCCTATCTTGACTATAGGTTTCTGGATGGCACCAGACCATAGCCACCTAGGCAGGGATATGTGGTGTTTTCTGTTGCAGACCCAGGGCCTACATAGCCCCTGGCACGTAGGAGTGCCCAGGAGGAGTGGAAAGCAGGGGCTGCATTTTATCCCACTGGAGACTCCCTCTTTGCATTAGCATGGAGCTCTAGAGAAAATAAAGCTTGATTGGTGATTGGTGGGCCATAAATGAATCAGACAAACATCATCTACATACTAAAATCCAATTTAACAGAATTTAACAGAACAAAGCCTGGAAGCTTTTGTTTGTATTCTCATGCCAGTGAAGTTTGTTTGAAAGTATAACTTAGAAGGGGATTCATCTTAGTGCCAATTAAGACTCAATAACTGCTGTTATGGAACCTAGAATGTTAGGTCCGCCAATGGTTAGAAACACTTTTAGTGACTCTTATCCTTTCTTGGGACTACAGAATCTTCAATGAATCTGATTAAAGCTACCTCAAGAGAGTTTATATACAAAATTTTACATGCAACTTCAGTGTGGGCACAACTCCTGAAGCCTATTTAAACATACTTCCAGTTTAAGACCTAGATTAGTGTTTTTCAAAATGTCACTTATATATTTTGTCCTTTAGAACCACCTGAAAGGTCTTACTAAGAATCCAGATATTGGGTCTGTAATTCCAGTGAACTAGCAACTCTGAGGAGGGGGCCTAGCAGTCTGCCAATTGAGCAGTCAACCCAAGTGATTCTGAGACACGTTAAAGTTTGAAAGCCACCTACATAGACTGATACTTTCATTTGCACAGATGCTGAACTTAGAACCAGAAAAACAAAGGCACTTGTTCAAATCCCACTGCAAACAGTGCAGACCTTGATTATATACTTTATTTCATATTCTGTAAGACAGAGGTTATGTACCTAAAATCCTATAATTATTATATGTTTGTATACAACTTTCAGGAAGAATGCCTTTTATTCCACATAGTAGTTTTTAAGCCCAAGGGCACAATTTAAAAGTAGAATTTTAAAACCATACAGAGAATTATGGAATATTTTCATAATATCTTATTAACTAGAAAAATATTTCTTATTCTATTAAAAGATTTTTACCATCAAATATTTAGGTACTAGTCCTATAATAGTATTTAGTCTTATTTTGTTGTAATACATATTCCTGGGTAGCTGTATGAACAAAATTTTGGTGAGTAAACTTGTATTTTCAATGCCTAAGGCCTGGAAAATTTCTTATTGAAGGGAATTCCACCAGTATATTTTGTTGTAAAAACATAGATGGTTTGGTGAAGTGAAAAGCATTACTCAAAAATAAGATACACCAATTCCTCCAGGCTCTCAGCTTGCTCAGAGCAATTGAGGGCAATGCCCAATAAACTGTCTGTCCCACAGAAAGCACAGAGAAAATGGGTCTCAAGTGAATGAATGAACCAATGGACAAGCCTGCTCTTAGCTAGAAAAGCTGGAAGCGTGTTTTCTAATGACCAAATTACAGAAACTCCTCAGGAAATGACCACCTAGAGGGACAGAGAATGACTTGGTAGGAACTCTTTTGTTATATGCAAATGTATTTTATTAAAATTCAAACTGTTAAATCAGTGATGATCAAATTGGACTCTAGGGCTCTCTCACCTGTCTGAGGTGCACCTGTCAGTGGCCTAAGACTTTTCTAAGAAGAAAACTTGCAGCAATGACACAAGCTGAGGCTCAGGAGAGGTGGGCCAGAGCCCAACAGAACAACCCTTGGGTGCTCAGTGGCCTCTGAGGACCTCTCCCCTCATCTGCAAAATAATAAGCCATCGAATTGAGGAAGAAAGTCTCCTATCTGGAGGAGGGGCATGAGGATCAGGACACAGAGAGATTGGTAGGAAATGGGTAAAGAAGGCCTTAAGTGCCATCTTCATCCTATCTGGCAGCAGGGGGCTGGGGAAGGGTTTGTGCTTAAGGGACACAGAGTTCAGTGTCTAAGAATCCCCCAAACCCACCAGAATACACGGTAGACATCACAATCTGACTACGGCACATTTTCCTATTGAAATTTCATAGAGCCTCTCACCCTCTTCCGTGCACCATTTGGTGCTGCCATCGTACGTGGCCTGTGAAATGAAACCTATTTTCATCCTGGCTCTCTAAGTGTAAATGAGAGGATCGTCAATCAGGACAGCAAACACAACTTTTGATAGGCCATAAATAGTTTTCATTTCCCTTCTTTCCTTTGGGACTCCGCTGTATGAGGTGATAAAACAGACCTTATTATTTCCACCTTATAGACAGCGAAACAAATTCAAACCAGCAGAGATTTGGTAAATGTAACACAGCTAGGAATGACTCTCACATCTGTCAGATTCCAAATCCCATTTTTTTTAAACAACTCTGTGACTGCCTTTTCAACTGAACCTAAACCAAACCCAAATGTTTCCTGATGAAAATAATCTTGAAAGTCAAACTCCAAACATAAATTAAAATCCACTTAGGGCTCTTTGCAGGATTCCTCTAGGTTTGTTTCTTGATATCTTTAGTTTTGATGTCATAGTGGCTAAACAAAATAGCAAAGGCACCAGTTCTCCAAGGAAGAGGACCCTGGGATGGAGACACTTCTTCCCTATACACTTGCTTGCTCTTCCCCTGGGTTGATTTTCTCATTAAACTGCGGCCAATTCTGTGAAAATACAGTTAAAATTGCAAACTGCTCATCTTAATTTGTGATGAATTGGCAATCAAAATGATTGTTGAAAATAGGAAATTCCCATGGGAGGTGATCAGGTACTTGGTTCTTGGTGACCAAATGCAAATGCTTTCTTCCCAACCTACCAGCAGCAGTGCTGTGGTGGGGATGATGAAACATCTGCTATAACTTCTGTGGCCAGAGACAGAGAAATCCCTATGTGTGCAGGGAGTTCCAGACATCCGGGGCAGAAGGCATCTTTCTATCAGATGTAGAGGGTGCAGAGAACGCATGTGACAACAGAGAAGGAATAAGAATTATATTCATTTGCTCAGGCTGCTATAACAAAGCACCACAGACTCGGGGGGAGCTTAAATCAAGATATTTATTCTCTCACAGTTCTGGGAACTGGAAGTCCAAGAGAATGTGTTGACAACCCAAGTGCCCATCAAAGGGAAAGTGGAAAATAAACAGTGGTATATTTGAACAATATAACATTATACAGCGGTCAAAATAGTTGAACTGTAGCAACACTAAGACATTAAAAAAGCAAGTCTCAAAAGATTCTAAAGTAAATACAAATTTTAAAAAATACAGTTCATAGGATTACCAACAAATGCAGCTTCTCTCTCTGGCTGGCAGATGATGGCCATCTTCTCCCTATGTCTTTCCGTGGCCTTCCCTGTGTATGTCTCTGTGTCCAAACTTCCTCTTCTAATGACACGTCACACTGGATTAGGGCCCACTCTCACGACCTCATTTAACTTTATTATCACTGTAAAGGATCTGTCTGCAAATACAGTCCCATTCTGAGGTATTGGGGGTTAAGACTTCAACATATGAATTTGGGGGAATATAATTCAGCTGATAACAGGCAGCAAGCTTGAAAAAGGAAAGAGCTATCTGCTAGGGGACATTTTGGTTTCTAAAAGGCTAATAGAAAAGCTTTCCTCTCATCACTGCATTAATTAACTTCTTGTTTTAATATTCCATTTTGAAATCAACCTCTCTGCTTTCTACTCTTGCCCTACCACCAAACATTTCTGTCATTACAGCTTACATTGTGGTGAATCACATCTTTCCAACTTGCCTGTGAAATTCAGGAGGGCAGGGAGGACTGTCCCATAGTCACTTTTATATGCCTCCATCACCAGGCTGCCTGAGAAGGAGATGCACAGCCAGCACTTATTACATTCAGGCAAGAAATGCTTACCCATACTTGCTCTGTGGCAGGCTCTGTGCTAGCCGCTGGGTCTTACATTGATTGAAATGAGGTGACTGTGTATGCATGACTAAAGAGTGAAGCCTGCATCTAGCTGGGAGGGACCATGTTCAGATCTGTGTTTTACAAATCTCACTCCAGCAGCTGTATGGTGGATGGGCTGGAGGGGGTTAATGAGGAGCTGCCCTGGGAGTTTGGCGGAGAGGCAGAGCTGTGTGCTGCAGTGGGAGTCAGCATTCCTGTCTTTGAAGTCTGTTCCACATTCAGTTTGTGATGCTGGGCAAATTGCCTCATTTTTCTAAACCTCAGTTTTAAATGCTTTTAAACATATATCTGCTGAAGGAGTTCCTTCACATTTGGGATGCAAGGGCTTCTAAAGTTGGGAGACTGTGGCCCCTGGCCTTGCAGCGGAGCCACTCCCATTATCCTGCCTCTCCTTAAACACTTATCAGAACTTGTTCTTTAGCAACCGAGGTGACTTCCCCCTGGAAAGGGAAATGGGTCAAGTAGCAAGAGGGGATGTGCCAGACTGACTGCACACACAGGAGGGCAGAGGCTGCAGTCAGTTTTGCTCCCTCAGTTGCATCACAGGATGTCTCAATCTCTGCACCAAAGATAGAAGGAATCACTGAATGTGCCCATTCACCAGGATAATGACTGTGTCTTGCTGAATATTTGCATGTTTTTCCAGAAGCATTGAAATAAGCTTTTTCTCATCAGCCCATCTTCTGGGCCTATTACATAATCCACATCTTTTTCCATGCTTCTCCTTTCCAGCTTATCAGATCTGCCTTTCTTTTTTCTGTGTACGTGGCATATTTCTGCTGTGGTTTTTTCTGTCCTTGGACAACTCTAGAAGGAGAAAAAGACTGCCTGCTTTCTATTTGATATAAGCATACAGGCTGAGCTGGAATAAGAGGTTGCCAAAAACATAGACCTAAGTTCAGAAAGTCATATATTCCCCTCCTGGAATAAAAAACCCACTCTAAGAGTGAGATGGGGAGGTGGGAGATAATTTTGGTGCATATACATCAGTTGTACCATAAAACGCTGAGGCATGCTTAATGTTTACATGACCCCTCACCTTGAGGCTGGTGCTTTTTCAGTGCTACATACTTCCAGTGTGTAAATAAAATACTTCATTTCCTGCATTTCAACTATTTCTTCAAAGGCAATACCTCTCTCATTTTAAACAAATAGTGAGGAATGTGGCACACAGAGCTCTCTTAATCGTCGGGTGACAGCTTGCATGGCTTTTAGTGATATGAAAGTGACTTTGACAAATCTTGTTTGTCTGTACTTTCCTTGGGGTTGAGAATAGAGACAGTTCCAAGGCATGGACTAGCCCCTAGGTAATAAAATAGAAGATGTGACATTGAAAACTAGGGAGAGTAGTATGGCTATCTAGGAAATACATACTATCCTGTTTCTCTGCAAAAGCAATGGACATCAATTGAGTAATAGATGCACCTTCTCAGCACTTCAATAGAAAGGTCTTGGCATGCTAATAATTGATTACCCAGATCTTCTTAGAAATGTCACAGTGATCATAAAAAATGCACACTATTTATTCTGCTGATTAGTGAGCTTTTAATGATGCAATAAACAATTGCAACAGCTATGACTTTGAACACAATACATACCTAACCACATGGCCATACTCCCATCCCATCCCTTGGTTTTCCCCACTTGAAGTAACTATTCATTTCAATCTTGTGTTCATCACTTCCCTGCTTTCCTTTTTATATGATTTTATTGCATTTATTGGTAATCCTGTAAAGTGTATTTTTAAAAATTTGTATTTACTTTAGAATCTTTTGAGACTTGCTTTTTTAATGTCTTAGTGTTGCTGCAGTTCAACTATTTTGACTGCTGTATAATGTTATATTGTTCAAATATACCACTGTTTATTTTCCACTTTCCCTTTGATGGGCACTTGGGTTGTTTCCCAGTTTTGCCATTGTTAATAGTGCAGCTATGAGCATTCTTACACATGCCCCTTCTTGTACAGTACAAGAATGGAATTGCTGGATCATAGGTTATGGGAAATGTTCGGTTTCAGGAGGTAACGATAATGCTTAATATTTTATATAATCATTTCACATACACATTTATACATCTGGGTGATTCAATATTGCTCAAATCAACATTTGCTAATTAAATGATATAAAGCAATATTTTTCTATTTGGTGTTTTAATCACAAAAAGTTTTAAAAATGTATTTCTTTTACTTGTGTAACATTACATAAGTATACATGAAATGGAATGTCTTAGATCAGCCCAGTCTAGAACCAATACAACTTGTAGACTCAGACAAGCCAAAACAATACTACTGCAGTAGAAATTGTACCATTTATGGGACTGTTCTGTGTAATGTTCAGGGAAAGGTTAGTTTCTGAGCAGTGTACGGTGTTGAGTTATGAGTCCATGTTGTAGACATTGCTGCCCAGAGGTATGCTACACCCCACCTCCCCCTTTCTAAATGTGCTGTTGTGGGAATCTGGGTTCTTATCTGGATAAAGGAGCATCTTTTTTGGTAAAAAAAAGAGAGAAAAAAAGCCATCTTGTGTACTTTTTCTTTAACTGGGAGAAGTACACCTACCTTTAACAGGACAAACAATGTTGTAATTAGCAAACTGTCAATAATTATCAGTAAACACTCTTCTCTGAGCTTTTTATGGTTCTTTCACCAGATGCTGTCATTCCTTGAGCTCTATTCAGCGCTTTGATTTAACAATTACTCTTTTTGTTCAGAAATTGCTTATTTTGGGAACAACATATATACATTTGCATTTTTAAATGTTAATTTTTCTTTCTGAATGGAAAACAGCCAGTTGAAACAAACTGGCAACTTAGAGTTATAATTCCATGTGAGGGTACATGTCATGAAGGCCATAGTTCTGGCCTAAGGAATAAAAATAAGGTTGAAAAACAACTTACCTTCACATAGAGCTGCTGAAATTCCTCAAGATTCAGCCTCCCGCTTGGACAGTCCTTGAGAAATCCTTTGTACCACTGCTTGAGTTCATGCTCATTAAATTCTGTGCTTTTCACCAGGTCCTCCATCACTTCGGGGGCCAGTTTGCTATTCTGCTTCCCCATCCTGCCTGAAGAAAAGCAAATTAATTCAATTAGCGCTGTGGCTGTGATCATTTCAAACTTGGTTAGGAGCCAAGCTAGAGTTCTGAGCAGTCCCATGGTTGGAACTCCCTCCAGTGTGGCTGATCCGTATCTCCCCAAGTCTGCCTCCTTCTACTTGGTATTCTAGAAAATATACGAGTGAAATAGACTCTTCTGACAGTTCCAAGCGCTGTAGGGTTCACTCTTCACCTCATTGTGTCATCTTTCATATGGTGTTGACTCCTAAATGGAAGGCAACCATCCCTATTTATGCTATTCATAGTAAGCATATGGAAGTTGTTTTTCTTTTCCTTCTACAAATTACACTTTATGAACCCTTGTTTTCCAGGTGTTTAACTCTACATTTAGTTTAATGGGATACTCAGTGGGATTACTGACAAGAACAATGAGAAGACTTTATAACTAAATGATCAATAAGTGGCTTGGAATATCTGATCAGCAATATTAAGGAGTCTCAGTTGGTCTAGTTCAAGTTGGAGATTTTTTCCCCCAATAAAAACAGCTCATTTCTATTAGTCACATTAATTCTCTGTTTCTCCTCTCATAATTAGATACTTCCTACAATATTGTCTTCAGAGTTGACAAAATCTTGATGATTTTCTTCTAGGGATTGGCTGGGGAGTTTTTGTTGATATTATTCCAGACTGCTATTATTTCTGATTTTGAGTTAAAGTAATAGTGCATAAGATAATGTTACCTATATCCATTAAGTACCAGGTTGTGTGGCCAACATCACAGCAGGGAGTAGGGAGACAGAGCAGGCTTGAGATAATTCCTGATTTTTCTTCCTGATTTGGCCACTTACTATATGTGTTACTTAGGGCAACATTAATCAACTGCATTATCTTAAACTTTATAAGCAGACATAATAATAAAGCTCTTTCAGATTCATTGTGATGGCTAATTAAGAAATAAGTAGGTAAACAAAGGCCAAAAAATTCCAAAATTAATGTAACTGTTCAGGAAAATTAAAGATAATTTTAAAATTTTCTCTTTAATGTTGCTTTATAATAAATAATAAACAATAAAACTATTGCTAATAATAATAATAAAAGAATTAAAACATAAATTAACTCCAGGTTGATTTAAAAAGTCAAGTTAAACTTGAAAATTGGAAAATTTCCAGAAACAGGAAAGTGCCAGAAGATCTTTCAAATCCAGTTAGAAGAGACTGAGTTAGGGTTGAAGAATCACCCAAGTGAACCCAGTCCTTCATTGTGGTTGAAACAAACTCTCTTTCAGGCTGCAGGCACGTCTACACTTGCAATAGCCCGGAAGGGGTAATCTCATCGCATACTTTATTGTTATTATTTTTTACCTTCTTCTAAAACAGATTCCACACCCATTGTCAGTAACTTGCCCCAACAATGGCCAATTCTTTCACTGCAATGAAACTAAACCACCCTTGCTACTTCCAGGGAAATTTCCAGTCAGCACGATCTCAGCAGCACAAAATGCAGTCAGATGATACCATTAAGATGGCCGTTTACCCTCCAAACTCTTCAGCATGAGGAAAGGGCCCAGTATCAGCAACTCTGCCCTTTGTCACGGTGTTTCTCTAATTATTTCTCTGAATTTCAAGTTCCACGTCTCTTATTAGCAACTGTCTCTTAATTATAAGTTACTGTGGAATTCCATAGCTGGGTGTGGAAATCAAGTGGGTACTCAGGTGTCAGGTTTAATTAATGTGGGTAAGAAAACTCTAATTCATGGTTATCCTGAAAATCAAAAGATGTCTTGCGAAAACTTTCATTACTTCACTGTGGTTTTTTTGGTAGAGAATTACAAACCTTCATTCTTAAACTAGAATCTCACCTAAGAAAAATAGCTACTTAATATTGAGTGCTGGCGAGGGAGAAGGCACTTAATGGAATACCTCACAAACTTCATCTCCTGCTCAGCAATCACTGAGTAATCAGGATTAGGGGAGCTCCCTGAGGCTCAGAACACTTATGGTAACTTGTATAAGAGCATATAATTAATGCATGGCAGAGCTAGAATTTGAACCTGGATCTATAAGACTCCAATGTCCAAACATAGACAGGCTGGTGGATGAAAGGCATTTCAGGAGAAGGAACAGGAAGAGCAAAACAGGAAGGTTTCAGATAACTGAATCAGTGCTTAGAAGGGATGAAAAATGATCATTTTGCCATCCTGGCTGCCTCGTTTGGAAAAGACTTAAATTTACCAAACCACAAGCTCAGAAGTGACTTTCGTATTAAAAACCACCTCCCCCAAGTGCCTTTATAACTTCGACGACGTATCAGCTTCTTTGTCAGGCAAGGAGGCTTGGCTTCTCCATGGGTCACTTGTGATGTCTTACACTGTTCCAGCTGACTTGGGAGAGGGTGGTCTATTACACACACAGGAAATAATGTCAGAACCGTGAATCACAGTTTGGAGACTCAAGTGCATAACTTCATGCTTCTTGTATGGGTCTGCACCATCAGTCAGGTGTGTCTGGCAATGGTTGAATCATACAGAAAGTCAGGTTCTGGCCTGGCTCAGAATGGCATTGCCTCTGCCCTCATAGGCCTCATCAGGTCTTGCCTGGATTAAAGATTGGCCTCCCCACTGGGCTACCTGACTCCAGCCACCCTCCCTCTGCAAGCTGCCTGAGTGTATTTCCAGAATACAAACCTCATTGATCTACTCTCGAAAACTCTCTGTACTTCTCCTTAGTCTCCATGATGCAACCTCATCTCCTTAGCGTGGCTCAGGTCCTGCCTACTTATATCCTCATTTTCTGCCAATCTGTCTTTTCTCATGTGTCAGTGATTAAGAACTATCATAGGTTTCAGGATTGCATGCTTCCACACTTCCATGGCTCTGCATATGCTGTTCTCTTCTCCTAGAATGACTTTCCCCTGTTTTCTGCTCAGCAGACTTCTTCCCCTTCTTTAAGTAGTCTCAATTTATACACCACCTCCTCCATGAAACTTTTGTGGACTCTCCATGGCAAACTTAGGCACCCATTCTCTTAGGTATCTCCCTTTCCTTATAAAAGCTTCCATGATCATTACGTATTTCTCTACTGGATTGTTATTACAGTTTCTTGAGAGAGAGGACTATTATTTATTTATTTTTGCCTCTTGGTAACTCCTATTAGGTGCTCAAATAATATTTCTTGAGGACATGAATAAAGGGTCTGAGATATTTGGTATGTTTTTTTTCCTGAGAAAATGTCTCATAATCTATATATGAAGGAGAGTCAATGCAGTCACAAGTATAAATATAAAATGCAGTTGGCAGATGGGATAAATATTTCACTTAACTGCATGGAAAATATTCAGCGCCACCCCCCCCCACCTTGGAGTTTGTCTTCATCATTAAATTTTGAAGACCTTGCAGATGGGACCCATGTCTTTTATCTCAGTATCTTCAGTAACTGACATAAAGGTGGGTTTTAGTAATGTGTGATAAATGAATGAAAATGCAGTTAGATTAATACTCTCCACCTATGGTCCTTCTGCTCTAGGCTGCAGTGATATGGGTCAAGCAGTATCTTTCATTATGGGACCAACATAACAGAAAGAGCACAAACAGTACATTTTATCACATTTCCAATAAAAAGATTCCCCTACACCATGTGAGGGGGAAGCAGGCTGGCTCTGTCTCTAACTTACTCTGTGATCTTGGCCAAGATCCTTTCTTTCCTAGTTACTCCATTTCCCCATTTAAAAAATGAGGAGTTGGACCAGATGATCTTTAAGGCCTTTCTAACTCTATCATTCACTGATTTGCCACATAAGTTTTGTAAATATGAAAATGAGTCAGACTTCCTATTGGCTTGTCTCAACACATGCGGGCTTTGTGGATTCTTGACCTGAGAACCCATCAGCATTTAAGTGTTTGTTACCGAAGAAGGGAGTGGACAGAAACTGGAGTGTATTACTTTTAAGCTGGGGTTTCAAGCTATAATATTAAAGCCAGCCCATCCCCAAACCAAAAGAATTTCTCACTGCTTGTGGTGTCATAGAGAGAAGTTCAGTGCTAGGCACAAAACAGGACTGGTGGAAGGGCTTTGATGGACAAGAGAACTTCAAATGATAGAGCCCTTGTGGATGAAAGTGCAGCTTCACTTAATGGCAAATGATGCCCAGAGAAGATGGGCACTTTCGTACACTAATTTATGAAAGGCTTTTGTGCAACAACATTGACCCATATAAACTATTGACCCCCTTTTTTTATAGCATTAAAAAAAGCATTTTTTAAAACTCTGTAAAAAAGAGATTACGATTGTTTCCTTTTCACTGATGAGAACTTTGAAGGCTAGAGAGATTAAGTAATTTACCCTAGCTAAACCAGCTAGTAAGGGCTTGGCGAAGAATGCATGCAGTTCTCTCGCACCCCGCTGCTTTCCTAATAGAGGACATCGTCTTCTCTCACTTGCGGGATCATCTCAAGGATACTGCAACTACTTCCCAACTGGGGAAGTAGTTTTCCTGTCTTGAGTTTTGCTCATCTCTCATCCATTTCCTTCCCTGTCTTGATAGCAGGTTCCAGAGCAGAAGAGGCAGAGGATTTAAGAATGCTCTTAGAAGAAGATCGGAGAACTTTGTGGATGAGGAAAGGGCCTACGAGGGAGCCAAGAAGCACCCATGAGCATCTTTTTTCCATAAGCCCTATAGGTATTAAAGAGGATTTAAACAACAATGACAACTATATATATATATATATATATATATAAATAAAATATATGTGTGTGTGTGGGGTGTGTGTGTGTGTGTGTGTTGCCCTCAGCTTGTCTCTTACTCACTGTATCTAAATCCAGTCTTCCAGGACATACCAGGGCCTGTTGAATAAGAAGAGGCACACAGAACTGCATACCCAGCTCCTCCCAGGTAATCTAGCAATCAGCCTGGCTGAATCTTAGGAAGATTCATTTAAATAAAGACTGAGTGGCTAAAATGGAGCGGTCCCACTACATGTGCAAATACATAGCAGGATAAACACAGGAGTGGGAAAACAACCTTGGAAATAGGGCCCAGAGCAAAGGAAGAAAGGGCTTTAGGGACCCAGGTTGGAGACCTGCATGTAATGCAAGTATGGAAAGAGGCTGCAATGGGCTGGTCAGTGACAGATTACTTGGGTCGGTCTTGAATAAATCTTTTCTTTGGGCCCTAGGCTCTTCACTCATATCCTGAAACAACGGCCTTTGTAGAGACTGGCCTTCTCATGTTCAGACTCCCACCTGGAATGCCCGTTGCGCTTTTTTTCCCCATCTATCTAAACCTTGCTCCTGCTGCAAGGCTCCATTCCAATCCTGTTTTCTCCATGATACTTCTCTGCCAACTCTTACTACTCTTCTCTTTTCCTTGTATTTGATATTGTGGTTTGGGGTCATTAATGACCCATGGCATAATTAACTTGATGGAATCAGGTAGAAAACTCTGCACAACTAAGTTTGGCAGATGTTTGTAAGAATCTTCTAGGAGAAAAGTTCTGTGCTAGGTAAGGTGGGATATAAACAAAAAATGTGCTACCAATCTTAAAGGGCTCAAACCTGGGTGCCGGAGACATATACAAGTCTTGGAATATGAAGCATGATGAAATGAATACTCAAAGCAGAGAGCTACAGAGCACAGAGGACAGACAAATAGACAAATACTGACCAAATCAGGCACCTTCACCTGTCACTGGTCCCCAGGTGAAAACTCTTAAGCAGTCTTTCCTAAACTTGTCTGAATACAAGAATCACCCTTGGTTCTTCCTTAAAAATACAGCTTAGTGGGTTGATCCCTTGTAGGGAAATCTGTACATTTAACAAGCAACTCAGGGGAATATGATCATGAGTCAACTCGGGAAATGCTGCTGGAAAGCATGAATAAAAATCGAAGTACATGATCTAAGGAGCACACCCCAAACCAGCACAGACATAACCCAACGTTTCCCTGATTCCTCACTTTCCCTGTCTGGCATTCCTGATGTGGTTTCAAGATCCTTGTACTGGGGACTAGCATTAAGAATTCCAAAATTGGCTGGGCGCAGTGGCTTATGCCTGTAATCCCAGCGCTTTGGGAGGCTGAGGTGGGCAGATCACCTGAGGCCAGGAGTTTGAGACCAGCCTGGCCAACATGGTGAAACCCTGTCTCTACTGAAAATATAAAAATTAGCCAGGTGTGGTGGTGGGCACCTGTAATCCCAGCTACTCGGGAGGCTGAGACAGGAGAATTGCCTGAACCAGGGAGGTGAAGGTTGCAGTGAGCCAAGATTGCACCATTGCACTCCAGCCTGGGTGACAAGAGTGAAATTCTACCTCAAAAAAAAAAAAAAAAAAGAAAGAAAGATTTCCAAGATCACACAAGGGAAGACCAAAGCTTGAAAAGATTTGCCTGTGGGCTCCTCTGCTTTAAGCCCTTTGGTTTTAGGTTGGAGAGTTTGAGGCTCAGGAAGGTGATGAATTTTCCCAGATCACATGGGCAGCTGATGGCAGAGCTGGGATGAGAAGCCCATCCCCCAATATGGATGGGTGTCCCCCACTCCCCACCCCCACAGCATGCTGTCCCTGTGTCTAACACTCAAAGCCTAAGACACTACCCATGTTTATCTCTGTGCAAGGATGTTGAAACAACCCCCAGCACCACCCGCTTGGATCCTATAAACAACTGACATCAGATTGCTAGTTTCCAGAGACTGTTAAAAACAGCCTTGGACACCATGCTTCAAAATTGACCAGCATATTGTATGGGTTTTTTTGTTTTTTTTGTTTTTTTTTAAATAATAAAGCCAAATATCTGACACTATGGTTCTTTCTGTTCCCCTCTTCTTCGTCCTCCAGAGGCCAAGTACTCACAAGCCCCCAGCAGCATTTCCCAGTGGGCAGGGAGGGTGTGGACCACAAGCTGGCATTTCATGCTGTATCTGGGGACCAAAGCAGCTTCTGGAAAGAAGATAAATCCTTTCTTACAGCATCCTCTGATGACATTACCTCAAAACCTGAATCTCATGTAATTATAGCTGAGGTTTCACCCCGTAAGCATGAAACAGGTGGGGGCCACAGACTGCATCCCTGGGGACTCAAGATAAGGCAAAAGTATTTTTTTGATATGTAATAAGTGAGGTAAAATATTTTGACAGCAGTGGCAGTAGCAATGTTAGGGCAAGTAACAAGAGTTCTCTTTGCCAAAGTATAATAAACACCTGAAGGTGAAAGCAGAAGTGGGCCCCAGGGATCAATCATCTGATCCAACCTCTTTGTTTTCCAGAGGAGGCCCAAGGAGGCTAGGGGACTTATGCCAGAATTAGCGAGTTAGTAACAGAGCCTAGCCCTACCCTGGCTACCAAGTCTCAACAATAAGACTCATGCCTGCTGCAGTGCCCAGGCCTCTGATCCTTGGGTATGGAGACAGGCTGAAGGTCCTAAGCCCTACAGAATCATGTCTTCTCATTTGAGTAGGGTGTGAGGAATGGACTTCCTCCGTAGGTTTGCCCCAGCTGCTCCCGGTGAAGTTCCCACCTGAGCTGTCTTTCTACAGGGCAGGGGCTGAGAGCCTGAAGTGGCTCTGGAGTCTTGGCCAAATGGTATATCCCTGACTCTAGGCTAGGTGCTGCCAGCGGACATTGGTCTTGGCTCTCACTAGGTGGTCTCAAGCTAAAACCCACCTGGAAACTTGGGGGCCAGATGCCCAGGGGCTCCGATCTGCAAAGGGTCAAAATGGCATAATCAGCCCTTGGGCATCAGATGCAACTGCCATCTTCTTCCTCCTTTCCAAGGCACAAAGAACATTTCCTGAGTGCCCGGGAAGTATGACTTAGACCCAAGCCATACTTGATACCCAGATGCTAGTCTATGACTTTGGAAAAGTTTCTACTCAGACTCAGTTTCCCTTGTATCCCATTTTGTGAGTTTCCTTCTTTTTGTCAGGTTCTGATGTCTCTTTTATTTTCAACTGGACTTAGCATAGTAGGGAAAAAAAACTGTGTGCTGGAGTCAGACCTGGGGTCAAATGATGCTCCTGCTTAATACAAGGTGCATGAATTTTGAAAAGTTAATTAGCCCACTGGAACCTCAATCTCCCCATTTTTCAAGTGAAAATAATGTTATTTGCTCAAAGCGTTGTTGGGAGGATAAATGAGATAATGCTGATTTTTTTCCAACAGTGCCTTCTATGAGTCAGGTGTCCAAAAACAGTAACTATTATTATCCTCATCACAGGACCCAGCCAACTGGGCTGCTCCAGAAGATGGAGAAGGGGACAGTTCAAGACTCAGGCCTAGACAGCAGGAGTCATCCTAACCTCAATACATGACACCAAACCTGGCACATGTAAACAGAAGTACACAAATTGTGAAACACAGGGAATTTTACTGTGGCCTTTTTGATTCTCCTTCCTTTACATAAAAGTGCATCATATCTGACTTGACTGAGGAAAGTCATCTGATGACCTCACAGCCCCAACTAAGCATCGACCATTGAGAGAAGTTTCCATCCAATTTCTTGCTCACCCACCGAACAGAAGTGTGAGCTGATTAATAGCTGGTAACCTTTCATCTGGGAGTGTTTCAAGCAGTCACCACTTTTCTGCATCTTATTTTTACTTCCCTATGTGTCCTGTCTCTGACCATTCTATGTATTTCTGAGAACTGGTTTCTATGAAAGGAAATGGGCCATCTTTGGCAGTGTTAGAACCTCACTTAGTTCTGTGAGGTAACAGAGGAAATGCTTTCATTAATAATCACAGCCTTCTGTCCAACAGATTGTGTTCTAGGTTGTGCTGCCAAGTCCCAGTGGTGAGGCACTGTGACCCTTATCTGAGAACAGCAGGGAGCTGCCGAGAGAGAAGAGCAGACCTGGAGTGTCCCGCTTCACCTGCACATTCCCTGTCATAGGGTTAGGCCTTCATCATCAGGAATGCAACCCCTGTCTTTGCATTCAGAGAACTTGAATATTTGGGGGAGGGGGTGAGTGGCATGCACCAGTGTCCACCAATAGTAGTCAACTGCCAACTCACTCATCTTCTGACTATCAGGTTGGTGCTCTTTCCTCTCTGAGATCCATTTGCACTCACCATGTTCCTAAGTTGTTATCTCTACAGTAATTCTAAAAAGATACTTTAATTCATGTTATTTAGTCTTAAAAACAACTTTGAAATTCTCATATGAAGGTGACTTTATAGAAGTAAAATGTTCTAGTTGAAGGAAACATGAGCTGAAAATGAGTCAAATCATTCATTTATTCAGCAAACTTTTACTCAGTATCATCATATGATTCCCAAATTTTTCTTTAGGACAGGTCTTTCCAGGTCTTTAGGGGAGATCCTAAAAAAAAATTGGGAATACTAGATAATGTATTTATCTGCCTGCTAGACACTTCCATCACTGTATTCTACAACCACATCAAACTCCACATACTATGCAAACATGAATTGGTCCTCCTTTTTCTCCTAAAACATCCTTTTATTCTTTGTTCCTCTCTGAGTAAGTGGCCCTGCCATCTTCCCAAGGTTCCATGCAGAGTCTGGGCATCATTCTGAACTTCTCTATTTCATGTTTCTATATGTAACCTATCAACAAGTTAAGAAGTTGGTAGATTCTACTTTTTAACTCTTGATTCCATTTACTTTTCTCTGTTGCCAATACTTTGGTTCAGGCCATTATCCTATCACTTTGAGTAGTAGAATAACTTTCTAACTTGCTTCCCTATCTACAGTCTTGCCCTCCTGAATTATATCTTCCATACTATCACAGCTGGAATAACCTTTCTAAAACACAAAACCCAATCATGTCACTGCCCTGCTTAAACCCTTCAGTGGTCTCTCATTATCCTCACTCTGAATTCCAACTGTCAGCATGGCTTCCCAGACCTGTGCACTTGGGCCTATCTTTCCTTCCAGCCTCCCACCTTCCTCCCTCCCTTCACCCCTCCTGGTACCTCTTCAGTTTCCTCTCTCCTCATGTTCTCACCTATGCTCCAACTTCCTAATATCATGCCAAACTTCTCTGTGTTTCCTTTTGCTGTTCCTTTTGCTCTGAGGGCAGTTCTCATTAGCTACACGTTGGTTCTCTAGTGAACTCCCCCTGATATTTCAAGATATAGAGGAGGCACCTCATTTTCAGTGACTTCACTGTCTGGCTACTTCTTCTTTTGCACATTGCACAACTGCTGTTACTGCATCACTTGCCACAGTAGTATCTGTATTCCGTGTCTCCCATCTCACAGATGGGGGTTCCTCAAGGGTGGGTGATTGTCTGGTTCACCTCAGCACTAGTTCAGAGCCCACTGCTGAACAGATACCCAGGAAATGTTGTTGAATTAATTAATTACTATGTAATCCCTCCCATTAACAGCTAGAGCTTATCAGTTGAGTGATAAGAGATAACCTATGCAATGAAGCTTAAAGATGACTGCACTAAGTGCCATTAGGGAGAGAAAAGCAGTGTCATGAGGGAGAGAGAACATGCTTCTTTCTAGGAAATCAGTAACAAAGTTTCTTTGAGAGATTGGGTAAAGAATATTTTAAAAAGTGGTCCCTCGAAATTATCTCAAGGAAATAATGACACAAGCCTGCTGAGACATACGTTACAAAGGGTGTTGACCCCAGCATTGTTTAAAACCATTTTTAAAAACCACTTTTAACAACTACCTAAAGGTCCATCACAGGAAACTGGCTAAATAAATTTTTTTAGAGCAACGAATGGAAATTATGAAGCCATTAAAAGTGATAATGTATACCTGCATTGATTGATATGGGAGGATATTGACTCAATGTCATTTATTTAAGTGAAAACACATAAATATACAAATAAACTGTATATTTTCAAGAATAAACCGTTACCTGAGGACATACATTAAATACAATATAATGGAGGAAGGGAATGTAAGTGAGTATAGCAAACAAAGGGTAAATTAAACTATATGAGAAAACACAAGGAGGACTTTATATAAACAATGTTGATATTGAGCCATGATCTGAGGAATACGATTAACATAAGCAGCACTTTAGGAATAAAAATGAAAGAAAAAAGGAGAGATAATATTGTAATAAATTGTTAAGTGAAAAATGCAGGTCACAAAACAGTAAGTGTAGCACCACTTGCTTTTGCTTTATACACACACTTGCTTAAGCTTGTGTGCACAGGAAGTTTGATCAGTTCATAATTTATATCAAAATCTTAACAGTGGTTATAACTGCTGGTGGAATAATGGTGGCTTTTCACTCTCTCATTAATATCTTTCTGAACTCTTTATAATGAGCATATAACATTTATAAGCAGAAATATGTGCAAATGTTTTTATTTCAGCAAACAAATAAATGCACAAAGTGTCTTTCATTCACCAAACTAATAAAATTCTAACAAAGCCCACTTCTTTCTATAGCTTCTGTGTTTCATTTTCTTTCCTGATGCAGCTTGTAAAATGCACTAGATTAAGAGTGAGAAGCACTTTTACAATTTGCAAACTGCCTCCAGGGTTTGTTCTTTTTATTTATTTATTTATTTATTTTTTGAGACGGAGTCTTGCTCTGTCGCCCAGGCTGGAGTGCAGTCGCTGGATCTCAGCTCACTGCAAGCTCCGCCTCCCGGGTTCACGCCATTCTCCTGCCTCAGCCTCCCGAGTAGCTGGGACTACAGGCGCCCACCACCGCGCCCGGCTAATTTTTTGTATTTTTTATTTTTATTTTTATTTTTATTTATTTTTTTTTTTTTGAGACGGAGTCTCACGCTGTTGCCCAGGCTGGAGTGCAGTGGCGCGATCTCGGCTCACTGCAAGCTCCGCCTCCCGGGTTCCCGCCATTCTCCTGCCTCAGCCTCCTGAGTAGCTGGGACTACAGGCGCCCGCCACCGCGTCCGGCTAATTTTTTGTATTTTTAGTAGAGACGGGGTTTCACTGTGGTCTCGATCTCCTGACCTTGTGATCCGCCCGCCTCGGCCTCCCAAAGTGCTGGGATTACAGGCTTGAGCCACCGCGCCCGGCATTTTTTGTATTTTTTAGTAGAGACGGGGTTTCACCGTGTTAGCCAGGATGGTCTCGATCTCCTGACCTCGTGATCCGCCCGTCTCGGCCTCCCAAAGTGCTGGGATTACAGGCTTGAGCCACCGCGCCCGGCCAGGGTTTGTTCTTACAATGACCTGGTGAATTAGGTGAGGCAGAAACCTTCATAGAACTTGTATAGATGAGAAAACTGAAGTTCAAAGAGGACACAGAGTTTTGCAAAAGTCACACGGGAAAACACTGGCAGAATTTGGACTGAAACTTAGCTCTGGTGCTTGAGGGAAAGGTGTGGTCCCATGAACCAATCAAAGCACAGAAAACTCACACAGGCCTTTGGGAGGCCTGGAAAACTTCCCGAGGATATTAGCTGGTTTTGTGGTCAACAGTTTCAGGTTGAGGTCCCAGAATGGTGGGTTTTACCTTCAGGGAAATCATTTCCTTATTTCCTGGAAAGGCAGCAGATAAGGTTGACTAGAGATGTTAATGTTCCCAAAGGCTTCTTGGATCTTTACTTTGTCCTTTGGGTAGATTCCTTTCTGGACTTCATTGGACAACTCTAGATCCAACCATAGGTACCCAGAAGTGGTGATCTATGGAATTTCTGAATTTTCTATTTTTTGAATTTGAATATAAGTCATTGTAACGGATAGTGCTTTAGCATTTACAAAGCTCTCTCCTACCTCACATCTTACGTAAACCTTGGCATTGTTAGCCTCAATCTTACAGAAGACAAAACTGAGCCTCAGAGAGGTCTGGTGACAGTAGATTCTGATGGTCAGGGACTCTGACTCTCAGCGCTGTGTCTCCCAATCACAACTTCTCCAAGGTGCTGAGATGTCAGCTCAGGGCTCCCCTGAGATTCTCCTCCACATTCATCACTTCACCCAGAGCTAAACGGAATGAGCCTCAGAACTAAAGGTCTTTGACCTACCTGTGAATCCTAAAATACTGCTGTTAATTCATTGTTTGTAAAGGGAGTGGCTCTAACTGAAAGCACCACAAGAGTTCCCTTTCCAGGATTCTTTCATCCCAGGCCCCTCCCAAAGGCCTGTATGGGTTTTCTGTGCTTTGATTAAGTTCATTGGACCACACCTTTCCTAAAGCACCAGAGCTAGGTTTCAGTCTCAGCTTTGCCAGTGTTTTCCTGTGTGACCTTTGCAAAAAGTCTGTGTCCTCTTTGAACTTCAGTTTTCTCATCTATACAAGTTCTGTGAAAGTTTCTGCCTCAACGAGTTTGCCAGGTCATTGTAAGAACAAACCCTGGAGGCAGTTTGCAAATTGTAAAATTGTTTCTCACTCTTAATCTAGTGCAGTTTCCAGGCAATGTCAGAAAAGAAAACAAGACCCAGACTATACAGAAAAAAATGGACTTTGTGGCTGGGAGCGGTGGCTCACGCCTGTAATCCCAACACTTTGGGAGGCCAAGGCGGGCGGATCACGAGGTCAAGAGATCGAGACCATCCTGGCTAACACAGTGAAACCCCGTCGCTACTAAAAATACAAAAAATTAGCCAGGCGTGGTGGCGGGCATCTGTAGTCCCAGTTACTTGGGAGGCTGAGGCAGGAGAATGGCGTGAACCCGGGAGGCGGAGCTTGCAGTGAGCCGAGATTGCACCACTGCACTCCAGCCTGGGCGACAGAGCGAGACTCCATCTCAAAAAACAAAATAAAGAAAGAAAGAAGGGGGCTTTGTTAGGCAGGGACAAAAAGAGGGAGTAGGTTTTCAAATCCCTGGCACGAAGGAGAAAACACACTTGTTGATGAGGAGCCAACAGAAGATTCACAAAAAAGAAGCTGGAGGAAGAGGAGTTGCGTAGAAGGAGAAGCACAACCAAGTGTCCCTTTTTAGGGTTTTGGGAGCTGGATGGAAAGAACATGTTTACCAAAGGTTGCAAGAGGAATGCTGACCCTCTCCTGTGAGGTCCCTGTCTTTGATGTGTTTCCAGCTCTGATTTAGGCTTACCCTGTCCTTGCTGGGTCTTTGTGAAGTATCCAGCAAGGCTGGAACAAAGCACTTTATTGTGGTGCATGAAAAATATCTTTGCTGAGAGGGACAATGCCAAGGCTAGGGAGACTAAAATTAGACCTTCCGGTGTGTTTGACTTGGCAGTTGTATGGCCTTCTCCACCTGCCTCCCTCCCAGCCGTGGGCCTTCTGAGAGCATAGGTAGCCTGTGCTGAAGGAGAGGAAGTGCTGCTTCCTCTGGCACCCTGTGGAGATGACAAATGCCTCTGGGCCTGTGTTCCTGTCACTTGGAGTAGTTATGTGAAGTGATACTTAGTTTGAAGGGATATGTTTCTACATCAGCTAATTTGCAAATAAGGATGAAACCATATTGTGTCTCCCTGTTAACTTAATGCCCCTGCATGTTGAAACCAAAAGAAAACCTAAAAACAATCCTACGTTTGAACCTCACATTTGCCTTTGTCTAAGAATTTACAGCTTCACCTAGTAACCATGGCAGAATCCAAAGAGCCAGTTATCAGTGCCTTCCAACATACAGTGGAGTTGTGTTGTCTGCAGCAAAGACCCGGGCCTTCACATTAGACAAACAAGGTGAGATACTTGCTAGAGCATGTCTACTAGCTAGGGAGGGAAAGTTACTGAGTTTTTCTTATCCTGTTCATTCAGCATTAAATTGTGTATATTAATAACTACCTCAAAATGTTAAATAAAATAATAAATCTATATGACTGATATTTTAGCAGTAATAACAACAGTTATATGATCAAGTGCTCACTATGTGCTCATGGATTACCTCACTTCTTTACAACAGTTTTATGAAGTAGATACCATTATATAATCACATTACAGTTGGGGTGAATGAGGCTTACAGAGAAGGTCACACAACAAGAAAATGGTGGAGTTGGGATTTCAACCCTGACAGGCCCTTAGCCATTGTAAACTATTCTGTCAGATTAGAGATGAGAAACAAGAAAGTACTTTTCTGTGAATAAAACTATTATTTCCACATAGGAGCTCATTGGTCTCCATTTTTCACCTGGGTGCTGCCTTTATGTAACATTTTTTTCCCCAAGTGAGGGAACTCTGGAGTCCCCTGAGGCTTGGTCAGTTATCTCACAATTGCCTGCCCCTGGTCCCCAGGGGCATGAGAAAGGACTTGGATGCTAAATACAAGAGTAGCCATTGAAAGAACAGGGAATGTTTAGCTTGGAGAAACAAAGACTCAAAAGAGGACATTTAAGGTCTCCTCAAATACATGCAGAATTTTCAGGCACAAAAATAGACATATAGATCAGCATAACAGAATGGAGAGTCTAGAAATAGATCCAGCTATACAGACTCACTTAATAGTGATCAAGAAAGCTTTTCAGAACAAGGAGGAAATAGAGGAAATATAATTTATAAGTGACATAATCACCTCTTGATAGCAATTTAATAAAAAAAGTAAGAACCATACCATATGCCATCTTTTAAAAAATCATTAACATTTGGAATCAAAAGTTCAATATAAAAATTATCAAAGAAAACTATCAGAAACCGAAAATGTAGCCAAAAGGTTAATAGCTGTGTGTGTGGATATAATGTCATGTGCCTCAGAGTGATGGTTCAGTCAACAATGGACTATATATATATGATGGTGGTCCCATAAGAGTATAATATATTTTTACTGTACATTTTCCATGTTTAGATATATTTAAATATACAAATACTATTGTGTTACAACTGCCTACAGTACTCAGTACAGTAACCTACTGTACAGGCTTGCAGCCTGTAGCCTATAGGCAGGTGTGTAGTAGGCTATGCCGTCTAGGCATGTGTAAGGACACTCTATGATGTTTGCACAATGATACAATTCTCAGAACATGTTTCTGTCATTAAGTGATGCATGACTGTATTTATATGTAAAGCAAATACCAATGATTAAGGAAAACACCATAGACAGAAGACAGAAATGATCAAACAGTATGAATAGATAATTCATACCACAAATAGTAAACTGACAGAAGTATGTTTAACCTGATTATTAAGGTCAAGATGGACCTCTAAATAAAAGCAAAGGCAGAAACTATAAAAGAAAAGACTGATAGATATAACTACATAAAGATTCACAGTTTAGAGAATCTAAAAAAACAGAAAAAGTAAAAATAACAACATGGGACTACATATTCAACACATGTGTCTTTTAAGTATTGAGGTTGCTTAAAAATAAATGGGAAGAAGATTATGCTAGCAGGCTGAGCAATGAACATCAGTAGAATATGAACAAAAGATTAAATATCAATGGCCAAGTTTATACCCACAAATAATCAAATACAGCAAAATTGTATGTTAATATAACCCACTAGAAAACACTAGAAATAAATAATTAAACATAAACTTTTGATTCCAGGGGAAGGCATCTTAAAGAAATAACCCAAGAGGAAAAAGTTACATACAGACACATATTTATTGCATTTTCATTTTAATAATAGTAGAAACTCTAGCACTATAACCATTTCCCACTAGGGAAATGGATAGTAAATTATGGCACATTAACTCAATGGAACATAAAATTGTGAATGCAATGTTGAAACATGGCAAATTACATATGATATGCTAAGTGGAGAAAGCAGAGATGCAAAATTAAACACACTCTATAATTACAACTAGTTACTGCAAAAAGTGAAGACAATTGTTTTCCTCTCTTGCTCCTTACAAATGAATAAAAAGTGTGGACTATATGCAGAAACCATGTTATGTATCAGGATATGGAGATGAAAAACAAACGGCTTATTTCCTGTACAAACCAATGACCCAATGAGAGGGACAAATAATATGCAAAAAAATTTATTTATAAGTTATAATACAGAATGATAAGCATATTCCTATAATGTACAAGTTTCTATGGTAACAAGTGAATGTTAAATAGAGATCTCTTATAGGTTATCGTATTAACTTATATATTAAAATATGAGAACTTGTAAAGATATTTGCAAAATCGGGCCAGGCGCGGTAGCTCACGCCTGTAATCTCAGCACTTTGGGAGGCCGAGGCAGGTGGATCACGAGGTCAGGAGTTCGAGACCAGCCTGGCCAACATGGTGAAACCCCATCTCTACTAAAAATACAAAAATTTCGCCGGGCGTGGTGGTACATGCCTCTAATTCCAGCTAGTTGGGAGGCTGAGGCAGGAGAATCACTTGCACCCAGGAGGCGGAGGTTTCTGTGAGCAGAGATTGCACCACTGCACTCCAGCCTGGGCGACAGTGTGAGACTCCATCTCAAAAAAAAAAAAAAAAAAGATATTTGTGAAATCTACTTAATTTTCCCTATATTAAGTTGAGAAGGTTGAGGTCCAAAGAGAGTAAGTAGTCTAGAGTCAGAAAGGTAGAACTGTACTTAGAAAAAGAACCAGGTTTCTTAACTCCCACTATCGTGTTATTTCAATTATTTTATGGACTGTCTTCAATGATTTAACCTTCAAATCATTCAGAGGTAGGTAGTCCTTTGTATTTTAAGGTAATGATGGATACCCTTTTATTCTTATTTTCTTCTGACTTTAGGAATCTGAATTCCTCCTCTGCTTCCCTCCCGGGTTGGGAGGTGACCAGCAACCAGCCTGCATCTCTACCTTCCCAGTACCTGCAAACCAGAAGGAAGAGGTTCAGCTCTTGGCCATCTCCTACAAAAAGTTTAATAGGCTGGGCATGGTGGCTCACGCCTGTAATCCCAGCACTTCGGGCGGCAGGGCAGGTGGATTGTTTGAGCCCAGAAGCTTGAGACCAGCCTGGGTAACATGGTGAAACCCTGTCTCTACAAAAAATAAAATAAAATAAAATAAAATAAAATAAAATAAAATAGAAAAGAAAAAGGAAGGAGGAATGAAGGAAGGAAGGAAGGAAGGTTAAGAAAGCAAGCAAGCAAGAAAGAAAGAAAGAAGGAAAGATTAGCTGGGCATGGTGGCATGTGCCTGTAGTTCCCGTTACTTGGTAGGCTGAGGAAGGAGGATTGCTTGAGCCCAGGAGGCGGAGGCTGCAGTGGGCCGTGATCACAACACTACACCCCAGGCTGGGGGACAGAGTGAGACCCTATCTCAAAAAACAAAGTTTGCTAGCTTAGTTTTCATGAAATAGTGAAGTCTTTCATAACTGGCAAGGCTCCTTTCCACATCCAACCCAAAAATTACAGCATGGAAAATGAATGGGCAGAAGAGAAACAAAGGAAAATCCTTAGGTATTCACCTGGGGCCAGTGACTGGCAAGGATCCCAGGGTGTATGGACACCTTTATTAAACTACTTGTAAAATTCTATGGACTATATTTAATTGCTTTTTTGAAAGGACTAACTTGAATATGCCCAAAGAATTTTCAGCTGGAATATTAGCTAAAATCTGAATAAGAAAGATGAAGGCAAGAGTTAAATTGGTGACCTTGAGAAAGCACAGTTTAAAATGTTAGGGGGCAGACACTTCTGAAACCATAGTGCAGAAAGGAACTTAGCTTTTGTGAAAGAACACAGTGGGTCAGGAAGGAGTGTTTCACATGAGATGATAGGGCTAAAAGTACTGTATTTTGGCCCATATAAAATCATTTTCAGGGGTAGAGAAAAAGGTATCTGTTAACTGAACTCTGCTGACTTTTTTACAGAAATATAAAGATCAGGGTGGGGGGAATCAAAGAAAGACATAGGATAGGATTTACCAAGAACCCATGGGTCAGTTATGACTTGGAGGAGAATAGAATGGGTGTCAGGATAAGCTTTGAAACTGGAAGTCAATGGAAATTACCAAATGCATGAGAAATACAAAGAAAATGTGAAGTCAAATCCCAGTAAATGTCTTCCTTGCTGCTAAAGTTAGGTTGCTTGTAGAAAATGCATGTTTGGCTTTTGAGAACTGCATTCAACCACTAAGCAAGTGCTGCCAAGCAGAATCCTAGAATCGCTGAACTGAGAGGGAACCCAAAGATCCTAGTTTAGATAAACCCTTTCCTTTTCCAGATGAGAAACAGGTCTACGGAAGAAACAAGCTTTCTCTAAGTGTGTAGAAAATATCTGTGGCAGATCTCGTTCCAAAGCCTCATCTCCTGATTCCAAATCCAATATTCTCTTCAGTTGCCACTTTTACCCAAAGTCTATCAACAAAAACACCAAGTAGGTATCAGAAGAAGTGGGCTTACTCAACTTACAGAGAAGCATAAGGCAATGGAGTATACAGTGGGCAGGACCTCGTCTCTGTCTCAGTAATTCAGCAAAGTGTCATGAGTTTGCAATCCCAAGTCTGAAATTTATGGGTCAGCCTATGTTGCTCCATTTCTTCCCCTAGTTCTAATTAATCAGAAATTTTATCATTTCTAACCATGAATTCCTCTTCTGCTCTCCATTTCATTTACTGTATCCACTTCAGACACTCTTCTTTTTTCCTTTTTTGCAAAAACTATCTAATTAGTCTTCCTGTTTGTAGCCTATACCCTTCAAATTTAGTCTTGACATTGCTTCCATAGTAATAAATATCTGACCATTTCAGGCATTCAATGCCTTACTGATGCCTGAAGAGAAAGTCCCAGTTCTTTTGTAAGACCCATAGGGGTCACCATGATCTTGTTTATGCCTTTCTCTTCAGTTTCATCTCTTACTTCTCCTACTTCATGCTCCCAGACTTAAAACCTGACTAAATTTGCATTTTCCAAAATGTATCAATAGTTTATCAGGCCTCTGTCAGCATAGTACACACTTGTTGAATAGCCAAATGAATGCACAAATGAGTCAAAAGAGATTTAATAAAGAAATTTCTTAATGATGTTGATTACTTTGCTAATTAATCCTCCCTAGTCATAAGCTCTTCTGAGGATGAGTACTATGTCTGTCCCGTAGGCTGTTATATGTCCAGTATTTAGCAGCTGAATAAATGAATGAATGGATGATGAATGAATAAAACATTGCAGCAGAGATTCATGTGGCTACTAAGGAAGGACAGAGAAGACAATCAAACACATTTGTGGGAATTAAGAGAAGCTTTACATGAGAAGCAACCTTTGCAGTGGACGAATAGGGACTGCCAGGCAGGAATGATAGATACAAAGAGATGTGAAAGAGCATGTTATGTTCAGAGATTAAGTAGTAAGAGAATACCACTGGAAAGCCTGAGGTGGGCAGGATAACCTGAGGGAAAGGGTTAGACTGAGTTAGATTTAAATCTTAGCCTTAACTCTCACTACCTGTATGACTCCAATCAAGCTATAAAACCTCTTATGTGAAGATTAAACATGGAGTAATAGAAATGAATACTGGTTATTGTATGGCATAAAACAGGAGGCTCTCTCCCTTTGCCTCCTTCTTGTTCTTCCTCCTCTTCTTTTTTAGTGTTAATTACTGGGTTTGGCATAAGTATCCTGGGCTGCTTCAGTCACAGTGTAAGACTAGAGACCCCTAGTCTTATACAGATTTAAATCCCAAAACCTCTGCCCTGGATGTTCTCTGTGGACAACCAGGTCTTATTTACATATCTGTATCTCATTTATCCTACTGCATGTGCCAGACAAATGTAAAATAAAAACAAGTGCCTCCAGCTCAGATGAAAATAGGAAGGACCAATGGAAGAAGAAGGACTCCACTTGCTAGTTAGTTTCTAAAGTTTTTATTCATCTGCTATCTATATCCAAATAATTTGACTCCTCCATATCTCTCCACAGAAATATCGTATACTTTATTGTCCAAAAAGCATACTTTGAGAGTGAAAGGAGGTGCTATTATTTACACCAGGACAACAGGTATCATTCAGGACTAGCTTAAGAAAATTGGGATGCACGTTCTTTCTACCTCTCCAACTTTATCTCCTATCAACCTCTCTGTTATTTACTGTGCTTCAGTCATACTTACTTTGTGATCTTCTCTAACATACTGAGTTCCTTCTCATATTAGAGCCTATATGTGAACTTTTCTCTCTCTCCTTAGAATTCTCTTTTCCTAAGATTCTTTATGGCTGACTTCTAACCATTCAGGTCACTGCTCAAATGTGACCTTTCAGGTCTTTCTGGCCTATTTAAATAGTCTCTCCCATGATACACTCCTAGTGACTATCTAATTACCTTGTTTTATATTCTTTGTAGCTCTTAAAATGATCTGAACTTATCTAGTGTATTTGTTAATTTACATGAGTATTTATTGACTACTTTCACTAGAATGTAAGCTCCAAGAGAGCAGGAACCTGGTCTGTCTTGTTAGCACTCTTTGTACCTAGAATTGTCCCTGGTGCTGAGTAGGTGCTTAATAAATATTTGTTCAATTAATATCTTAATTTTTGATCATTTTAAAAATAGGCTATCTTGATAATAACAACTTTTGGTATTAATACATAAATGTGTTCATTTCATATATTAATGCAAAAAGGTTGTCTCTGTCAAATTGGTTGAAAGAAAGGTCAACTTTAAGTTCCTGTAGCTACCTTGCCTGCTCATGAGCTCAGTAGGGTTATGCATCAGTAGGTAGGGTTCTTAGTTATTACCAACCTCAAGGAAGAACTGAAAAAACAACCTTAAATCAGACTGAAGGCTACAATGTTGTTTAAAAAATTA
Source organism: Macaca thibetana thibetana (assembly GCF_024542745.1). Taxonomy (NCBI): domain Eukaryota; kingdom Metazoa; phylum Chordata; class Mammalia; order Primates; family Cercopithecidae; genus Macaca; species Macaca thibetana. The sequence goes on from NC_065590.1 coordinate 89,697,431, forward strand.
TTATTAGTTGTGTTAGATTCCAGTTAGATAGCATCCTAGTACTTAAAGGAAAGTGTGATTGAGGGTTACAAAACCCCTAGGAAGGTTGTCTGACCCAAACCATAGCTAAAACATAAGCTCTTGGTATTTTGCATATTTTTAGATCATAAGTGTATTTCTTTCCCTCCTATTTTAAAGTGCTTTGGAGGTTTTTAATCAACCAAGTTTGAAAAAGGGAAATATTACCAGTTTATTTTGGGTAAATTAGTTTTGCCTTTTGTTTTTTGTTTTTTTGAGACGGAGTCTTGCTCTGTTGCCTAGGCTACAGATCTCGGCTCAGTGCAATCTTTGCCTCCTGGGTTCAAGCGACCCCAACCTCCCACATAGCTGGGATTACAGGCGCCACTACCGCATCTGGCTAATTTTTGTATTTTTAGTAGAGATGGAATTTCACCATCATGGCCAGGCTGGCCTCGAACTCCTGACCTCATGATCCACCCACCTTGGCCTCCCAAAGTGCTGGGATTACAGGAGTGAGCCACTGCACCTGGCCTACTGTTGCCATTTTTGATAATCAATTAGCTTTTCTAAGGCTCAGTTTCCTCATCTATAAAATTATGATACTATCACCTGACTCAAAAGGCATTTGTAAAATTAGAAATAATGTAAGTAATAAACCTAACACAGTGGCTGATATAGGAGATGCTTAGTAAATAGTATCTGCTTTTATGGTTTATCAGATTATATTAATCTGTGTATTCCATTTGCATTTGGAAATAAGTTTTAAAGTAATACCAATCCATAAATATTCACACTCACTAAGAAAAATCCTGATGCCAAATACTATAAACTGTTGGTGTTAATATACTTAATATTTAAATTTTCAGGTATTTCATAATGGGCCTAAATATCTCATTAAGTCAAGTGGTTTATACATTTCTGGGAGCACACGTTCAAAACATGATTGGTATAGGGCTGGTGGTGTGTAGCCCTAATAAGTGATTCTCCCAAGCATCTGCATTTAAGCACAGTTTTGTTAATCTTTATTCTACCCTATGCATGTAGGGACTCTCATAAACGATTTAAAAACACAGCAAAAACTACAAAGCTTTGCTTATTTTGTGAACAACGTCCCCCTTAAAAACACATCTCCTCCTGCTGGTAATGGAAGTGAAAAGAGAAGAGGTCAATCTCTTCACTGTATTTCATGAAGAAAATAACCTGTCAGACACTCAATTTGGAGATTTGTCAAGATTTCAAAATGTCTCCTTTACATTATGCCAGGTATATGAGACTGAGCAGAAAAGATCCCTCATCAAATATTCCAAAATAAAAAGTTTAAAACAAGAAATTGGAATTCCTAATTGGAATGCTTCCTTAGTTATAGTCTGAGTTTGTGCTATTTCCCCAAAGTAAGAACCATAAGCCAAGAAATATCACTAAACTATTATGGAGCTCTGGCGATTACAAATTCTAAAATGGTCTTAAAGGGATGTTTTCATTACCTGCTTTCAGTAATTTCTTGTTAAAGAATTAAAAATAGAGACTTGAAGAAGATCAGAATAAGTAATTATGAGGGATAATGGAGTAGAAATTCTAAAAATATAAAGCTGATACATTTTTAAATAGAGAGAGTTTAAATAATAGTGGAACACAGATGAAGAGGAAAGAGTAAATTGGAAGTTAGTTCTAATGAAATTATCTGGAACGGAGCACAGTGAGGTAAGGGATAAAAAATATGGAAGAGATATTAAGAGATAATGAGGCTAGAATGAGAAGTTCCAATATAGAGCTATTAATAGCTCCAAAGCAAGAGAAGAGAGTAGGAGAGAAATTAAACCATAGTTTTTCAGATTTGAAAAATTCAGAATAAAACATTTTACAAATTTCAGAGTAGGAGAAATAAAAGAAGTTCACATGTGGGGACATGACAATAATTTTTTTTAATTTTTAATTTAATTTAATTTAATTTAATTTATTTATTTAGAGACAGAGTCTCGCTCTGTTGCCCAGGCTGGAGTACAATGGTACGATCTCCACTCCCTGCAACCTCCGCCTCCTGGGTTCAAGCAATTCTCCTGCCTCAGCCACCCAAGTAGCTGGGATTACAGGTGCCTGCCACCACGCCCAGCTAATTTTTGTATTTTTAGTAGAGACAGAAGTTCGCCATGCTGGCCAGACAGGTCTCGAACTCCTGACCTCAGTGATCTTCCCACTTCGGCCTCCAAAGTGCTGTGATTACAGGCGTGAGCCACCATACCCAGCGACAATGAAACTTAAGAACATAAAAGTTGAAGAAAATTATCTTAAAATCTATCAGAAAGAAAATTTTGGTTAGCATAAAGGAAGAGCCATTAGTCTAAAGTCAACCTTCTCATCAGCCACAATTGATGCCAGAAATCAATAGAATAGCTTCAAAATGCTAAAGGAAAAAAAATCAACTAATAATTATATACCCAGTTAAAATTTATTCAAAATAAGAGTAAGATAAAGACATTTTCAACTACATAAAAATTAGAGAAAATACTAATTACAGACCCTATTATTAAAGGATGTACTTCAGGAGGAAGGACATTGAAACCAGAAAGAAGAAGTCGTTGTAAGAAGCAATGATGAGCAAAGAAATAGATAAAAAAAGTTGATAAACAACAACAAGGGATGTTTTGGGATTAAAAACTAAGATGCAACAAACATACTAGGATGCAATGACATAGATGATGGGGGTTGCGTTTTGGAGTTAAAACATGCAAGGTCCTTCACTTGTTTAAAGACAACTAAAGATACTTACTGACCTTAAAATTTGTTAAGTAGCCTAGGAAACATAGCAAAACCCTGTCTCTACTAAAAAAAAAAAAAAAAAAAAAAAAAAAAAATTGCCTGGCATAGTGGCCTGTACCTATAGTCCTAGCTACTGGGGAGGCTGAGGTGGGAAAATCACCAGAGGCTGGAAGGTTGAGGTTGCAGTGAGCCAAGATTGCACCACTGCACTCCAGCCTGGGCAACAAAGTAAGACCCTATCAAAACAAACAAACAAAGCCGAATTGTTAAGTATAAATATTAAAAAGGTAACAAAATAGGTATCAGAACAGTGGTAATTATAACTTCTAGGTAAATGGAAGAAAGGAAGGAAAATAAATAAACCTTAATTCAATAGAAAACAGAAAAGGAGGGGAGAGGCCAAAAAATAGGCCTAGCATATATTAAAAATATAAGAAGATAGATGGAATTCTAAATATATTCAATCATCTCAGTAAAATCCAGCTATATGCCATTTATAAGGAATCATCTTAAAAAAGAATAGACTAATTTAACTTTTGAAAAGAGAGGTAAAATACCTAAAAATTATCAAATAGAATCCAAAAATGTATTTAAAATATCACTATCAAGCAGGGGTTATTCCTGGAATGCAAAATGATACATATTAGAAAATCTATTATGGTATTGACCTTATTAGTAAAGAAGTAAAAAGCCTTTTATTAGAAAAGCATTCAACAAAATCAGCACACATTAATGATTATTAAAAAAAAAAAAAGAAAACTCTCAATAAATCAAGACTAGAAGGAATATCCTTAACCTGATAAAGGTTCATACCAAAAAACCTATAGCAAAGTGACATTAAAAAAGTGAGACTCGGGCCGGTCACAGTGGCTCACACCTGTAATCCCAGCACTTTGGGAGGCCGAGGCGTGTGGATCACGAGGTCAGGAGAGCGAGACCACCCTGGCTAACACGGTGAAACCCCATCTCTACTAAAAATACAAAAACTTAGTCGGGCATGGTGGCGGACGCCTGTAGTCCCAGCTACTCGGGAGGCTGAGGCAGGAGCATGGCAGGAACTCGGGAGGCGGAGCTTTCAGGGAGCCGAGATGGCGCCACTGCACTCCAGCCTGGGCGACAGAGCGAGACTCCTTCTCAAAAAAAAAAAAAAAAAAAAAAAAAAAAAAAAAAAAAAAAAAGAGTTAGACTCTATTTACATTAAGACCAAAATCATGTAAGATGCCTAGGAATAAACCTCATAAAACTGTACCAAAATTTTATGGAGAAAACTATAGAACTTTATTTTTAAAAATTTGAATACATTTTAAATATACATGGAAACCAAATCATCTTAATGCATCAGTTCTGTTCTCATTTGTATAAACACTTAATTCAATTCTAACAAAAATCCCAAGTATATTTTTTATGAAGTTTAACCAAGTGAAAAAGCAAAAGGTCAATAATATTTAATACAACTTTGAGGAAGAGCACAGATACTGTTCTACTCCATTAAATATCTAAGCTTATTATAAAGCCACACTATTTAATATAGTGTGGTACTGGTAAAATAATGGAAAAATAAAAAATGGCAGTAGAACAGAGAGCTAAACATTTGGGACTTTACATGTGATAGTGGGTACCTAATACAACAACAGAGAAAGAAAAATATATTCAATAAAACTGTGTTAGGATAACTGAATGTCTACAGGGCAAAATAAAATTAGATCTCAACCTAACACCAATCTCAAAAATACATTTCAGTTAGATTAAAACCCAAACTTAACACAGTATTTTAAATCATGGTAAAAGGTTGATAAATCCAACTATCTCAAAATTTAAAATTTGTTTTTAAGACAAAATCAACCATAAACAAAATTAAATAAGTGACAGGCAAAGAGATAATATCTGCAATGTATATAACAAATAATTTGCATTCAGCATATATAAGGAATTCCAAATGATGGATAAGAAAAAGACAAACAACTATTAAAAACTAGGCAAGGCCTGTGAATAAGTAATTTACAGAGAAGAAAACCTAAATGGCCACTAAAGATTAAGAAAATGAAAAATTATGAAGGACCATTTTATATAATCAGTTTGATTAAAAATTTAATATTATGATACCAAATGACTGCAAAGATGTAGATAAATATGAACTCTTCTAATATACTGCTGGTGGGAATATAAATTGGTATATTTTCTGTAGAGAACAATTTGGCAGTATTTAATACAGCAGAAGATGCATATAAAGCATGATCTGGCAGTTCCATTTCACTATATATCTCACATATATACACAAGAAGCTATGTGAAAAAGATGTACACTCTAACTTTGTAATAGCAAAAAAGGAAAAGATAGCTAAATGTTCATCAAATAGGGTATAAATAACAAGATACAGTCACATGATGAAATACTGTTGTGTAAGTCTGTTCTCATGCTGCTAATAAAAACATACTAGAGACTGGATAATTTATAAAAAAAAAAAAAAAAGAGGTTTATTTGACTTGCAATTCAGCATGGCTGGGGAGGCCTCAGGAAACTTACAATCACAGCAGAAGGGGAAGCAAATACATCCTTCTTCACATGGTGGTGGGAGAGAGAAGAATCAGTGCCCAGCGAAGCAGGGAAGACCCTTATAAAACCATCAGATCTCATGAGAACTGACTCACTATAACTAGAACAGCATGCGGGAACCGCTGATTCAATTAATTCCACCTGGTCCCTCCCACGTCACGTGGGAATTATGGGAACTACAATTCAAGATGAGATTTGGGTGGGGACACAGCCAAACCATATCAGCAGTTATAATAAGTGAATAATATTATATGAATAAAAAAATGATCTAAAAGTACTTTTTGAGAGAAGCAATTTGGTGAATGATACAGTATGATGTCAGCTACTTAAATATCAGAAATGATACTGTATAGATCTACATGTTAAGTAAAAATAAAAGTGTTCGTGAAGAAAATACATATCAAATTAAATAGAATGATTGCTTTTGAGGAAGAAGTTAGGTGAGACTGAGAATAGAAATGAAAATAATTTCAAAATATGAGAAGGCATTAATATTTGTAACTACTGGGTAGTAGATCAATGGATATTTATTATATAATTCTCTGAATTTTTCTGTATGTTTGAAATTTTTTCCAATAAAAAAGTATTTTCTTTTAAAGTATTTTATAATTCAGACTTCTCCCTAATCCAGACTAACATTGTCCTAGGTACTTTACAGTGTTGAAGATTAACTAATTAAATGACCATCTATGATTTTAGATAGTCTTTTTTCTTCTAGCTCTTACCATAGAGAGTAATCATGTTCATCTCCAAGGAAACATGGTAGAATATTAAAGAGAAAATTGTCCCATAACTCTAAGAATTTTTCTAGTTTAAAGCATGTCCATTTTAAGTCTAGGAAAAAATACATTTCTCTGATATTCCACTGGTAATTCTCAAGTGATTTCATTTTCATGACATACAAATTTGGTATGATACAGAAATTCAACTAAATTGAAATTCAAGTTAATTTCCATAATCTTATGACTACTTTGTTGATACAATTGCATCTGTGATACTTTCAAGCTAGTTTTTTTGTGCATTGCAACTACTTGTTTACTTGTCCGACTCCATTAGACCCTGACTGCTTTGAAGGTGGGACTCTGTCTTGCTCATCAACAGTTATAACATGTGGGCATTCAGCAAGTGTTTTAAAAAATAATTTTATAAAGTTTCTATTTTCATCTGTGAATTGGTACACTAGGCACAGCCATTTAACACAAATTTGTAAGGCAACTTGAGAAATTCTGATCTTTAGAGGTTCTAAAATAGAAAAAAAAAACAAAGTTGGAAGAGGAGCAACACTTTGAGTCATCTGGTTTTCTGCCATTGTACTAAGAAGACACAATGAGTATATAATCATTTGTAGTTGCTGCTGTTGTTGTTTTTACAGAATCCTAAGCATAAGTATTGGAATAATTTCTTAAAAACCACTCTGAACAGTCTAATGAGATGGTGTAATAAAGGTTCATTTAATGATAAATATGCATCTCATTACAAAAATGAAACAATCTTTGGCCATCTATCCAGACATAGTTCCTTTCAGCTTATAGGCTCTGAAAATGCATTTTAGATCGGAAAGACTCAAGGAAAGCACAAAGGGGTTGCCAGACCACATAGAAAAACTTCTACTTAATGATCAGAAGTGTGGATCAATCAACACCTGTGAAAAGAATGGTGGGGAAAGAAAGAAATCTAGGCCAGAACAAACAGAAGAAAGCCTTGTTTTCCTTTTTGAAACCTCTCTTTTCTAATTCATTTTTTCTGTTTTATTTTATTTTACGATGCTTGACACATTTTCTAAACCTAACTGAAATCCTTTCTGAAACATGGAAAGAGGCCGGGCGCGGTGGCTCACGCCTGTAATCCCAGCACTTTGGGAGGCCGAGACGGGCGGATCACGAGGTCAGGAGATCGAGACCATCCTGGCTAACACGGTGAAACCCTGTCTCTACTAAAAAATACAAAAAACTAGCCAGGCGAGGTGGCGGGCGCCTGTAGTCCCAGCTACTCGGGAGGCTGAGGCAGGAGAATGGCGTAAACCCGGGAGGCGGAGCTTGCAGTGAGCTGAGATCCGGCCACTGCACCCCAGCCTGGGCGACAGAGCAAGACTCCGTCTCAAAAAAAAAAAAAAAAAAAAAAAAAAAAAAAAAAAAAGGAAAGAGACAAAGAAGGGTGTGACTCTGAAAAAACCTTGATGTCATTAAAGGAATTGATTTTTAAGAAGACTATTTAGAAGTAAGAAGATCAATTTTATCTATGTCACCACTATGTAAAACAAAACAAAAAAAGAACATAGATAAGAAACCAGAAAGAAAAACACCAAATAATCACAATACCTACCTTTGAATATTAAGATGATAATTTTTATTTTTCTACTTTAATTTTTTCTAGATTCATGATCATTATCAAATATTTATAATAACACTGTTTTTTGTTTGTTTGTTTGTTTGTTTGTTTGTTTTGAGAGGGAGTCTCGCTCTGTCGCCAGGCTGGAGTGCAGTAGTACGATCTTGGCTTACTGCAACCACCACCTCCCGGTTTCAAGTGATTCTCCTGCCTCAGCCTCCTGAGTAGCTGGAACTACAGGTGCGTGCCACCCTGCCCAGCTAAAACTGTATTTTTTTTTTAAAGGACTTACACATTCAGATAGTGGACAGACAATTCTCAAATATTTAGCAATTACCTATTTACTTAATATCTGAAGAGCTGTCTTGACTGACCTAAACTTAACAAGATGACTGACCAATATTTTCCATACTCTGTATTCTCTCCATACAGTACTAACTGATGCCACACATAGCTAAACATCCCCAGCTACAATGAATTTGCAAACAAGCCATGCTGTGGAGTCCAACAGGCCTGAATCTGCTGGATAATGAAGCATATTCGTGAGCTCTCAAAGCCTCACTATCCTCTTCTGTTAAATGGAGATAATTTTATAACCCTGCTGGGTTTTGCTCTGAGGATAATGCATTATGTAATACATGCAAGTGGTGCTTGATTTATTTTCGCGATGAAGTAATTTCCCTTCTCCTTTTATCTCACTTTTCTGGTTATTTCTTGTCAAATATATTGAGCATATTGGTTATTAATATGTCCCATCCCCCCCCTTTTTTTTTTTAAGCATAAATGGCTCTATTCATACTTCAAGTTCAAGGAGGTAATGTTAAGCTGTTTTTAGGCAGAGATGGCAATCAAGGTCGAGTCACCGACCCAAGAGTGGTACAGTACAGGTCAGGTGATAAGACTAGTAGGGTTAGATATTTGGAAGAACTCTGCAAATAGAGGTAAAAATAATCAGACTTGCCCCTTCATGGATTTGGAATAGAAGACAGATGGTACCAGCTCATTCATCAATAGTAAATGCAAAGCTAAACTGCAGAGAGAAAAGCTGAAATGCTATCTATAGTTAGAGGAACATCTTGAATCCCACAGGACAATAAATTCCTTGAGTTCTGCTGGTTCCTGATGGCTCTGGAGGTCTAGTTCTGATGTTTATCCTTAAAATAACTCCTCTTTTAATCACAACGTTTACAGGCAGGTAAATCTGCCTTAGTGCAATGTAGGCCCTCATTAAGGATAGACTATGGTTTTTAAACCTAGGGGCATACTTACAGGGGAGCAGAAAGAACACTTGCTTATATAATCTCATTGCCCTGACCTAATGCCATCATTAGGGGGCAAACACTTTCTGCTTTGATTTCTAAATAATGTGAAATTCTTAAAGAGATCATGTTAATATTAGCTTTGTTTCGTATTTCAAAAAAAAATGCTCATCTTGAAAAATAGAATTTGTTCTGTCAATTGCTGGGCTGAAGTCTGAAGGTGGGGGAATCCAACAAATTATTGCCAAGAGTTTGTGAATGCAAATGAACACTAAGCTTTGGAAACTGAATAGGGTGTCTTTCACATATTGCATTATTTTTCAAATTAATGTCAATTCTATCACCATTAATAAAATATGAATTAATTTTAACATTGCTAAATTTACAGTAGCTATTTGTCACTGTGTGTTCTTTCGATCAACTACTAACCTTGGGAACTTGAAAAAGTTGTTGGCATTACAAAGTCTTAGAAGTATAAAGCAGTGCTGCTGAAAACGATTGGGAACACTTGACACAAACTGTAGCCCTGAGGAAACCTCAGTGGAATTGAATGGTAATTTGGTAGTCTGGGGGCATTGCAGACCGTGTTGGCTGGTGAAAGTTTGGTGTGAGTCATATTTTTATTCCGATAAGTACCTATTTAGAACAATGTAAAGAGAGGGCCATTTTTTGGATTAACTTCTTGGCTGTATTGTTAAGAGTCACCAAAAAAAAGAATAGATACTTGGTGTGGATTCTCTGTCTGAAGAATTATACCATTTACCCAATGATTCATAAACAGTCTCTCTCTCCTCTTTTTCTCTCCTCACAAACACAGCCATGCTCCCCTATGATCTACCTCCTAAATTCTCTCAGATTTATACAAGTCTCTGAATTTGTGCTATATCAAAAGGAACATCACCTGTCATCTGGGCAACTGCAGTAGCCTCCAAACTGGTCTGTTTCCATCTAGCACCTTCCTAATCCATTCTCCAGAATTATGTTTTGAAAATGCAAGTCTGATCAAATAACTTCCTTTCTAAAGCTTCCAATAGATTCTTACTGCTCTTAAGATGGAGTAAAATTGCTTAATACTGCTTGGAAGATTCTTCACAATCTGGAACCTGGCAACTTGCTACCTAACTCCTCAGCCTCATCCTAGTATCTAGTGCTATTCATCCAAGTCCCTTTTTAAGAAGCTCCAGTTTTTCAACAGGTTCACTATCCAATCCAGCCCTTGTACATGCTAGGACTTCTGTGAGGAGCACTCTTTCCGTGCCTCTCTTCACCTGGCTGACTCCTACTCCTACTTAGGATATCAGCACAAATGCCACTTCGTCTCTGTCCTAGATGCCATAGGCTGTTATTTTCTTTGTTATATATGTCCACAGGAGCATATTCTTCACCCCATTTTTCAGACTGATCAATTTTTAATCATCCGTTTATTGTGCCTTCCTTACCATAAGCTCTATCAAGGAGTCTTTTTTTGCTTCTATCTCTTTTCCAATAGAGGGCTTGACACATAATAGGCACTCAATTAATGTTTGAAATGTTGAGTTGGATTAACTGTCATACTCTTACTGAAAAAAGTTTTGAGGACCAAAGAAGCAACTTAAGGAATCTATTGAAAACAGATTTGTTCTCCCATGTCTAAAATTTCTTAGTTCATAGTCTATCCTGTTTGTAGTGGCTCTTACCCTGTTCTACCTCATATGTTGTAATCTGAATCTCAGTTATGAAGCAGGCATTATGGTATAGAGGATACAGAGATCTGTCTTCTAAAGCATACTAAAATATATTGCAAATTTCTGTGTTAATGACATCTTTTGACATAATGGAAGTTTACAATTCTATGGAATCAAATATCCCTATTATTTTACAGCTTCTTGATTGCTTATTTCTCACTATATCTAGGTTATACAAATGTCTCTTAGATTTTCTTCTGAGGCTTTAAAAAATTGAAGTCTTTAATATGCCCAGAATTCATTTTATGTAATGTGAGATAGGAGTTCAAATTTGCTTATTTCCAAGTGGTTAATCAGTTGTGCCAGTAGTACCATCTATTAAATAAGTTACATTCTTCCCACTGAATTGAAATGTCACCTTTGTTGATAATTCATAAAATCTTATAAAAATGAAATACCTTTGTGGATACTCTATTTTGTTCCATTGGTCTACTTGTCTATTCATATACCTATTCTATATTATTTGGTTATAATGCTTGCGTGTTCTGGCATCTGGTAACACAAGCCTACCCTCACACTTTTTCTAAATACCTCTAATCTTAAGAATGCAGTCTTCCAGAAAAACTTGAAGATCATGTAAAACAACTTAAAAATGCCTAAAATAGAAATCCTTGTGGCATTATAATTGTTTTATATACATATATATGATGCTTTCCTATTGTCTTTTAATTTTTAACTGTATTTTCTGTTCCTCAATAAGATTTATAGTTATACATAGGCACTTTGTCTTTCTTCTATTTTTTAATCCTAAATATTACCTTGGTTGCTACTGAACATAGAACTTTTTTTCTAATTTTCATTTCTGAATATTTGTGATTAGCTAAAAGATTACTTATTTTTGTAATTTATCTGATATCTAGTCTCCTTGTCCAGTTTTTATTAGTTTTTGCTTTTACTTGAATCTTTGGATTTTCAATATATATAATCAGGAAAAGAGGTCAGTTTAATTTCTTTTCTGATGTTTATCTTTGTTTACTCTGCCTATTTCGTTTTTTTATTATACTGTTTTTGCATAGATAAATAGAAGTCTTTTTCTTTTCTATGATGAGGAAGGATATAAATATACAAAGATAAATCTGTACCTACTCCTGAGAAAACTGGCTCATTGCTAGATTTTTACCCTATAACACTTAAATTACTTTAAAATTCTTATAAGTAAATGAATGTGATTTACCTATGTCATCCAGTAATAATAGGTAGAACTGGAAGGATATTAGATAAATTCTAGTTTACCCCGACTCATTTTACATATAAGGAAACTAAAGCCCAACAAAAGAAAGTGATTTGAATAAGATGAAGAGCTAGAAGCGAAGCCTAGGCAAAAATACCAAGGTTGCATGACCTCTGTAAAAGACATAGTTGATTAGAAACTTAGGCATGAATTTAAAAAGCCATTGTTTTGTGTGCTGCTTTTAAAACATCACATTTTAAAGAACACATTGAATATCAAATTAAATATTTATTGTATTTTAAAATTTTATTAATAGTATGGCAGAAGCTTCTAGTTTTCTCCAAGACTATTTTCCTCTTCTTCTTTAGTAATAAAACCCCTAATTTTTAGCAAGGGTTATGTTAAATGTGACTAAATTCTGGCCAACGGCATGTATGCCAATTTTCAGGTGTGACTTAGGGAAGTGTCCTTAACAGGGAAGGGTATGAAATTCATCTCCCTTTTCTCCTTCCTACTGGTTAGAAAGCAGACATGTGGCTGCAGCCATACTAGATCATGAGGTGCAAGCCACCTGCTAAGGATGGCTAGCCAAGCAAAAAGGTTGAAGGAGTGTGGGTCCCTGAGAAGTCTAGGTGGTAGGTCCCTGAAGCCACCCTGTCAGGAATTGCCTACCTCTGAGTTTCTTTATATGAGTGAGAAATAAATTTCTCTCTTATTTAAGCCAATGTTATCTGGGATCATCTATCATTTTAAGCTGAACTTAACTCTTGATTTGCCAAGTAAATTAGGAGATATAACAATGAAAGTGGAAATACCTTAAAGATAATCTGCAAACTCTTGCTCCAGAAAAAAAAAGCACATCATAGATGTTTAATATCAGAATTATGGTTATGACCTGAAGAGCTTTGAATTTTAAATAATGATCATAATAATGACAATGATAACAATAACAATAGCTGTGTATTGACTATTGCAGGGAGACAGTGGAGAGGAGTTAAGAAATGGGGGTTGGCCGGGCGCGGTGGCTCAAGCTTGTAATCCCAGCACTTTGGGAGGCCGAGACGAGCGGATCACGAGGTCAGGAGATCGAGACCATCCTGGCTAACACGGTGAAACCCCGTCTCTACTAAAAAAAAAAAAATACAAAAAACTAGCTGGGCGAGGTGGCGGGCGCCTGTAGTACCAGCTACTCGGGAGGCTGAGGCAGAAGAATGGCGTGAACCCGGGAGGCGGAGTTTGCAGTGAGCTGAGATCCAGCCACTGCACTCCAGCCTGGGCGACAGAGCGAGACTCCGTCTCAAAAAAAAAAAAAAAAGAAAAGAAATGGGGATTAAGTCAGACTACCAGATGTGCCACTGTTTGGCTATGTGACTGTGGGCATGTCACTTACTGTTTCTAAGTCTCAATTATCTTTATAATGGGGATAATGAAAATTCTTAGCATGGAGTTGTAATCATTAGATAAACACATGTAATGAAGTCAGTAAAAATTAGCCTCATGCAATATTATTGATCTTAACATTAAAACCCACCATTCCTACTACCTTTAAAGGCCAGGCATCAAATGACATCTATGTGGCAATATTTATAATTTAATTACCACAATAATACCATCACATAGGTATCATTAGCTACATTTCACAGATAAAAGGATTTATAGGACTCAAAATATTTTGTGACCGAGCTGGAATGGAACCTAGGCTTGATTATAAAATCCATATTTCTTTTCACAGTACTATGCTCATTTGATTAAGATTTTGTAACTCTTTAAAACATTATGTCAGGACATATGCATTTCAAAGCATTCTCCTGCTATCATTGTATACTTTGGTTCCTGCTTCCTCTGTTAATAACAGCATTCCTACTCCCTTTGCCCTTTGTCTAGCTAATTCCTAGTCTTGACATTTCCAAAATTCATCTCACCTCCAATCCTCACCCTAGGAAAGTTTGGTTCTGTGTGCCCCAAAAATGCTCCTGCAGCGCTCTGTGCTTCTTTCATGGACTTGTAGAAGCACATCTGCTTCTTTCATGGACTTGTAGAAGCACTTGGTCATATCTAATGACCTACACATCTACATCACAGGAAATCAACCACGGGTTTGGGAAGACCCAGTAACACACAGGTGCTTGTAAATTTCTTTGTCTGGAAACCGCCCAAGGGAACTTTGCATGAGAGGGTGAGCTTCCCTTGGAGATTTACCAACATCAAAAGCTCTATTGTCCTCTGTTACTGGAGCCTTGTGAATGAGGAATAAAATGGGAGATGCTAAATCCTGGGAGGAAGACCCACAATCCTCTTTTCAAAAAGAAATGCAGTAATAATCCTCCTTTGTCAGGCCCAGCATTGGTAAACAAGTGTTAGTAACAGTCTCAGGAGGCAAAACTGGAAATCCAGACCTCAGTGGATTTTCCTGGAGTCTATTATTTCAAACAGCCCCAAATAGGTCTCCCTGTTACACTTTCTTACAGCATTACTATTTTCTTCCATAGCACTTAATTAATCCTAATTGTAAGTGATGCCATTTTGTGATTATTTGTTTAATATCCATTCCTCCAACTAGACTCTAATCTCTATGAGGGCAGGAATTATGGTTGTTTTAGTTCACTTAGTGCCAGGCAAATGATATCCAATAAATATTTGATGAAAGAACAAATGAATTGGTGAAATAGAGATAGTACCTCCTACAAAAGCTACCTAGTGAATATAAAAACAAGGTAAAAAGAGCATCGATTCAATTTGGATTTTAGAGACCACAAATTTTCTGATTTTAGGCAAGTTGCCACATCTCTGTATCAATTTCTTCACCTCAAGTAGGGATAATATCTATTTCATTGGATTGTTGTGAAAATGAGTGAGGTAGTATGCATATAAAGCACTTGGCAGAGTCCTTGGCAAAGAGATGATACGTGCTAATGATCGTTTACAAACATGACATCCTTTAAAAAAAAAGCCATCTCTTCATCTTTCTCCTTTGCTGGGTTAACTGAGGAGACTTTTTGAACACCTGAATGTTCTAAGGTGTAATAATCTGTGAAAAGTGAAAAGACCTTGAATGAATAAACTCAGGCAGATGTAAGCTCCTTTTGCCCCTGAAATGTCTTTCTCCTTTGGCCAGAAATTCTCACCTTCCTATTCCATCTCTTAGAGACCATTTGGTGTCCTTGATTCATGCAATGTCTATATATTGAGAATCTATAGAATGTTAAGCACAGAACTGGGCTCTGAAAATAATACACTGGTGAACTAGACAAGAAATGTTCAGCCTAAGAGCTTTATTTAAATGTGAATAAGTCCTGGAAAGAACTATGGGACTTAGTTATACACATGCCACTGTGAACAATGGTAACTATCTGGTTTTGCACATTTACCATATCCCCTACTCTGTTCTAAGTATGTTACATGCACAATCCTATCTAAACTTTACAAGGACTATGTGAAATAGACTTAACGGTTTCTGTTTCACAGGCAAGGAATCAGAAGCCATGGAGCTTCTGATGTAGGGGAGGGGTTTGAATTAAGGTCTGTGTGACACTACAGCCACAATTTTCCTTCTATCATGATGTCTGCCTACCAATGACTTTTTTTTTTTTAAGACAGAGTCTTGCTGTGTCGCCCAGGCTGGAGTGCAGTGGCACGATCTCGGCTTACTGCAAGCTCCATCTCCCAGGTTCCTGCCATTCTTCCCTTCAGCCTCCTGAGTAGCTGGGACTACAGGTGCCCACCACAATGCCCGGTTAATTTTTTGTATTTTTAGTAGAGATGGGTTTCACCGTGTTAGCCAGGATGGTCTCGATCTCCTGACCTCGTGATCCGCCCGCCTTGGCCTCCCAAAGTGCTGGGATTACAAGTGTGTGAGCCACCGTGCCCAGCCACCAGTGATTTTTAATGGTCCAATTGATTTAAGAAGTGATGAACTGGCATATTTAATAATTTACTTCCTTTTATTAGATTATACCCATATATGGTTGTTCAATTGAATAAACATGGTTCTTATAATAACTAATGTAAAAGCAGGGGTTCATAAACGTCACATTTTCACTGGCATATGGACAATGCCTGCATTTGCTACAAAGATCTTTTAAAAACTACCTTTAAAATGGAAGAAAAGTCAGGGTCCAAGAGTTCTTCTTTTAGACCTAGGGTGTAAAACTCACAGATCCCGAACGACAATATGTTCGTATTGGTTATTTTGTTTGATACCATGTTTTAAAAGGCAAAGAAGCGAGGCAGGTATTCTGCTTGGTCAAAATACCATCATTTTAATACTCATGTAACACCTGGCCCGTTTCATTTAGCTCCTGCTTTAGACCATTAGCTTCTTGAAAAAAGATATTTGTCTTAAGGATCTTTATGTCTCTGGGGCTAAATTCAATTTCTGGCATAGAGCAGAAGCAAAAGAAATGTTTGCTATATGAGTGAGAAAAAAAATCCTATGGTTAAGAGTTTCTTTCAAGTATTACAGTAGAGTTGGCTCTGGTAAGAGACAGGACAAACTGAGCAAATGAAATTTGTCATTCACTACCTCCTAGGAACCCAAGAGCCTTCTTTTTAGTTTATTTTAACTAAGCTCTCTTTTGAGAAAAAATGATTAGAAATTTCTTTAAGCTAAAACATAAATGAGTTAATTCTGTTTTAAAGCACCTAACGATGTTCCCTGAAGACTATTTAGGTATATGGAATTTTGAGAAATTCAAAGATTAATGAGGTGCTGAGTCTACATTCTAGGAATTCACAGACTGTTCAGGAATACTACTACTGGATATGATGAAGAAGATAAAGATGAAGATGATAATGATGATGATGGTATCAGTAGTAGCAATGATCATACAAGCAAAGCATGGCATAAAAACTGTATTAATCAGTACTCCAGGATCTCAGCCTAGACTTGGCTCTCTTTTCTGTTTCCTGCTCCAAAACAAAGTGACAAAAATAATGGACTTCTGGGCAATTGCAGGTGGGTTTTGATTAGAAGAGGCTTTTCAGAGTTTCTGAAAGGAATGCAGCCATCTGCTCATAAAGCTGGCCCTGAGAATTACTAACTAGTTTAGGTGAATTTTCCTCAATGTTCTAAGTGTTATGACCCCTCAGGCCTAGTTTCTAGGGCCCAAGCCTCTGCCATAAAAAGCAGCCAACCTACATTCAAATTTCTTACTCTGCTAGAGATGGGCAGAAATCTATGCTGAGGACACTAGGCAGCCTGTAGTCAGAGTTATGTGCACAAAGATTTTCCTTTAAGTGGTATTTTAAAAGTTAAAATTTATAACAATAAGAGAACAGTGAGCGAAACCTTGTTCATATATACAATGGAGTGTAATCCAAGTATTTAAAATATACATTTGCAAAGAATTTTAATTGAAAAGATCATGTTTCTGCTATAATGTTATGAAAAATGTAGAATAAAAATTTTAAAGAAATAAGCAGTCTCTATTAGCAAACAATGAAAATGGAGGAAAATATAACTTAGTAATAGATTGCAGGTGATTTTTATTCTTTTTTCTGTTTTGTTTTCCAAATTTTCACAATGAGCGAATATTATTCTTTTTACTTAAAAAAGGCAAATTCCCAACCCTCACTGAGGCTCACTTAGGAGCTGTTATATAGAGTAGCAACTTGAAGGACCAGGTATCTGATAAATGAATTACCTGGAATGCCAATAGCAGTCCTCTTTAGTTCTAGTGCTTAGAGTTTTGTTAAGTGAGTTTATAAAACTAGAAAAAAAAAAGTGTTCTGAAAGAGAAAGTAATGTCTTCATTTAATTATAAAAAAAGAATTGTGTACTTCTAATCCTAGACAACCACAAAATGAATATTCTCACTGTTACAATGAAGTGATCTCAATCACCATGATAACAATCAGTGGTATCCAAGCTAGATACAAATTCAAAGAAATGACTTTATTCCTAATTATCTACCATAGGAACCAACAATCACAATTCAGACAAGATAGCTGGAATACTGTGTAGATTTTTAGCCTTCCCTCTATTATGTCATCTCTCAGTGAGTTTCCATTTACAGATGTATAACCTCATAGACCTATTACAAAGATTTGGGTACTCCTTACCAGCAACCTCCAGTTGGCATTTGAGGAGGTGATTCTCAGATAACGTAGAGGTTGCTCACTTTACATTCTCTAAATAAGTGCCATATTTTAATTTTTTCTATTAGTTTTAATTGGTATGAGGTTAAAGATATTTTATAATATTGTCATTTTTCTTAATTTGAGATAATTTTGAAGTTACAGATTTTCTTCCTTTTCATATGGGAAACTGCAGAACTGTAAACATGTCAGTGGGGAAGATTCAGAGCCATTAGTCATTAGCCACTTTGGCACAACTGTGGTCAAATATCCATCCAGGAACAAAATGGGAATGCTCTCAAAAGATCAGTTGCCAAAGCACTTCAAGAAGTTTCCTCTTAATAACAAGGTCAACCTTCTTGGTCTACTATTCCATTTTTCCTTTTTCTTTCCTCCCTCCCTCTTGCTCTTTCTTTCTCTCTTTCCCCCTCCCCCTCTTTTTATAGGAAACTAATATTCACTGAAGATCTTGTATATGCAAGAGACTGTTCTAAGCACTTTCAAAGACATTATGTTTATCCTTACAATTAATCTCAGGAGTACGATTTTCATTTTCCAAAACTTAGACAACTTGTTCAGAGTGATAAGGTCCAACTTTAAAGCCACATCTCTTTAATCCACAATATACTTCTCTCTAGTGAGATGCAGTCGTGTCTCACATAAACAGGCTGCTATCTTTTCAACAACTGGGATGTACAGACTTAATTGACACCCTGATTCAAAAAAACTATAAAAATACTTAGGAGATTTGAACACTGGCTTTATATTTGATGATATTAAGTGATTTTTTTTTTTTTTTTTTTTTTTTTTTTTTGCTGTGTTAATTGTATTGTGGATATATGTAAACTATTACACACAAGATGATATGTCTAAGATATGTCTTAATTCTTTCAAATAAACCCATTAGAGAGAGGAAGGATGGGGACAGAAATGAAACAAAGTGGCCGTAATACGGATTAACATTGGGTGATGGGTACATGGGGGCTTATTATATTATTCTCTCCAAATATGTACGCTTTCCCTAATAAAAAAATTTTAAAAATAAAAAGACGTGTGTAGGTTGGTTGTAGTTTGGTAGAACAAGAGGATTTTGGGTTTGAACAACACATTTATCACTTAATGTCTATGTGACCTTGGGCAAATTACTTTCATCTCAGAGACACAACTTCTCAGTCACAAAATGAAGCTTACCTTGCAGACACTTACCTTGCAAAGCTGTAAGTAATGAGGTAACGTGTGTAAGTATCCAACACAGAGCACTGTACATGCTAAGTTTTTTTTGTTTGTTTTTTGTTGTTTTTTTTGAGACAGAGTCTCACCCTGTCGCCCAGGCTGGAGTGCAGTGGTGCGATCTCGGCTCACTGCAAGCTCCGCCTCCCGTGTTCCCGCCATTCTCTTGCCTCAGCCTCCTGAGTAGCTGGGACTACAGGTACTCGCCACCATGCCCAGGCTAAATTTTTGTAGTTTTTAGGAGAGACGGGGTTTCACTATGTTAGCCAGGATGGTCTCGATCTCCTGACCTCGTGATCCGCCCGCCTCGGCCTCCTAAAGTGCTGGGATTACAAGAGTGAACCACCGAGCCTGGCCTTCTTCTTCTTCTTCTTTTTTTTTTTTTTTCACAAAATTGCTAGCTATTATTATTATAAGGCATACATGATCTCTGCTTTCATTTACTTGCTCTTGAGACCTAGCCTAGAGATAACTTTCAATATTCAGATTAATTCAATTTTGGCTAACAGCCAAAGACAAGTGATACAGGTAAGCCCTTTATGTACACGGTCTTCTACTGAGCACCTCTTTGGAAGAATGTCAGCTCTCCTAGTTTCTCCTATGCCACTGGTGACTTGGATCTAGATCAGTTTCCTCTGTCCTCTTCCAGTTCACATGGATTTCTTCTAACACCCATACCAGCAATTCTGGCCAAGGCCTCTTGTTTTAAGAATGAATCATATACCATTTTATATTATTCCTTGTATAGCCACTTTATCAAAGTATTGGCTATATTATTCTCTCATCACTGCTGCAAATATGCTCTATCATGCCTCCCTTCTCCATCCCAAGATGATATCTTGGACTGAGTTATATTTTTTCAGTCACTTCTAGTTATCAGAAAAGTTGTTGTTTCTAGATATTAAAAAAGTTTAGTCTAATTTAAATATAAATTTCCACTATACCAATTCAGTCTTTCCTTAACTAGGATTTCAATCTAGCAGTGGGGAGAGGGGGTAATCTGTTCTCTTGTCCTGCTTGCTTCCCTCTTCTATTATTCGCTCTGCTGCTTCTAGGGAGGGAGCAGAGAAGGGGACTATATAGGAAATGGACAAGGTCTTACTTGACTGGTGCCTGTGTAACCTGGCACTCTGTGAGTCTGATGCCCAAATGCTTTGCCATTACCCTGGGGTGTTTGAAGACTCTTTAACAACTCCTGACTGGGAAGTTCCAAACTTCACAATTTACAATTTCAATGCACAGTTGACTTACTGCTCCACCTATTCTGCTGGCCTCAATGATACAGCTCTCTAAAGGGGACTTAGACATGTATCAGACATGATTTCTTCCCTCAAGAAATTTCCAGTTTTATGTGAGAGCTGGCATGTATACAGCAATTATGTGTTCAGATGTGCTAAGAGGACTGAGAAGTAACTTTTGGTTGCATTCCCTTAGGATGACTGGGTTAGGATATCTAAGGAAGTTTCAGATTTTTATCATCAGAGCAGCTCCTGCGAAGTGATTTCCATAGTCCTTGAAGAAAACTCATCTCTGTTCATGAGTTCAAGAGCTTATCCAAGACAGACTACCTGTGTTTGCATGCACATGTGGGTCTCCTTTGTTTCTCCTGTTGGTCTTACTGTCTTTACATTGTTTGGATCTGTATATGCATGCTGATTCCTGGAAGGGAAGTCCCAGTTACCCTCATAAGCTTTTCTTAACCCCAGTAGGATGAAAATCTTATTTCCAAAGCTTCCCTGCTAGAACAAACACATGAGCTTGACTGTGGTTGCGTTTGTTTCCACAAGGGTCTCTTTAGAAGCCAAGACATGCTCACACCACTGAGAAATGGCTGTGGGCTCAGGTTCTACAACCACAGCATAAGAAATCCAGAGGCAGATTTAAACGATACAGATGTGTCTCAATTTAGGCTTTTCCTTCTAGATTATTTTACTTCAAAATCATTTTTTCAATTTAACTGTGAAGACCTAGTTATCATAGATCTATCATTCTATATCCCAGGACCTACAGTAGGGGCGGGGAGAAGACAGGGGACTTATTTTAGCAGATATAACCATAATATAATAATTTGCAGAAGATCAATACTTTGATTATAAATCACCTTTTTTAAATCTCAAATTTTAAAGTTGAATGATGTAAACAATAAATTCTTTATTGTCACATGATATTATGCAATCTGTGGAGTATGTTCACAATAACTCATAACTAGAAAGGGTAGGTGATATCATACTTATTCTCACATGAGGAAACTAAAACTCAGAGAAGTTAAGTAAGTCTTCCATGGCTACATACTATGATGCCTAAAGCATGGGGGTGATGCCTAAAACACACATCTAATGACTACTAAGTTTGTGTACTTTCTATTACATAGTTCGGCTTTTGTCTTTCTAAACCAGTTTTTCCAACTGAGTTCTTCAGAATGACAATGAAATGTTGATAAGTATATTTTCACATAAGTTTCCTGTACAAACAGGTGTGGAAATACATGATTAATCAAAGCTAAACAGATTCAGTGGTCTTTACCACAGGACTACTCAGACTTATTATTAACATGAAAATGAGCACTGGGAATATCTAAGAGTGAGATGTAGTAAGCATTTTCCCCCAGAGAAGCGTTTCAAAAAACTCTTTGTTTCTATAAAGATATATTTCCAAAACCCTGATAGGTATTCTTACCACTGAATTTAAACCATCCTCCCTTTCAACCATGCACTTGATCTAGAATGAGAAAATTTCAATAGGGCTTCCTTTTTAATGCTGTCTTGTAAGTAATGATTTGTTATAAAGCTATTACTCTTAAATATTTTGCTTAAAACTGCACAAAACAATCTATTACAGTACATTGAACATATTGTGTATATATCATGTATGTATGTATGTATCCATCTATCTGGATGTATGTGCATCTCTACCTCACCCCTACCTTGAGTACCATTCTCTGCACTTGGTCAATCTGCGTTAGTGCACACTTCTACAAACACTCAGGAAATGAAGGTTCTGATAGGCTAAACCTGATCTGAACATGTTCTGCAACATGTGTTGTGTGTATGGCCCCCCTTTTCTGTCATTTATTTGGTGTTATTTGAGAAGCAATTGTTTGATAAACAAAAGATACGCAAGTGGTATCGCCAGATCCTGCATAAGAGTTGAGGTATGGGCATCTCCTGGAGTGTTTAACAGGTGCTAGGGCACCTTGGGGGAAAAGGTAAAGGAAAAGAGAGGATAAAAATCAGAAGATAATTAAGCACTGTCAGATGTCCTCTGACATTATTTATGAAGAGCACCACAGAATCACTGGAGCTGGGGAGGACTGTTAATCAACTGAACGTTAGTCACTAGAGGCTCTGAAAACTTTAGCAGAAGACATGTCTTAAACAAATGAAAGAGGTTTTCTAAACAGATGCAGGAACGCAGGCCTAAGGTAGGGCATTGATTCAGTTAGCACACCCTTTCTAGGACTGCACTCACCATGCTACCTGGGATAAGTGTATGTTAGCTATTATTTAACTATGAGCCAATTAGGACAAATATACTTGGAAAAAAATGCAGCAGGACATCTAGAACACTAACCTAGGAGAAACGGTGAAATGTAGACTGAGAAGGTGGTCAAAAAAGATAAGATGTAGGCAGGAGAAAAGATTGGGGTGTGCAGGGGGAGAAGGAATTATTTATGTTCCAAGTTCTTTCAGGTACTATATACACATTACTATATTAGGCCTTCAACATTCATGTAAGATAACTGCATTATCCCTATTTTCACCAGTGAGAAAATAAACTCAAAAGATTAATTAGAACAATAACCCTACTCAATTCTATGAATCATCAAGGAGTTGTCCTATTATACAAAGAAATCTCAGAATTTAGGTGCAAGTTTTGTAGACTTCAAAAAGAGAAAAAGATGCCCTTTTTTATCTACAGATTAGAAATACACCTGAAATTTCCTAGGAAATTGGGCAGGAAATAGAGGAAGAAGGAGGGAAATCCTGAAGGAAATTGAAAAGGCTCTTTGAGGAGTTAAGAACAGTAAGGCCATTTTGGATTTGATGTGTGTGGGGACGGGGGGTGGGGGTAATGTGCAGAGGGACTAAAAACATTTTTTTTGGTTCAGTAGGAAAGAGCAGTTGGAAGTTACCTCTTCCTTTATTGTAAAAGCCTGGGAGAAAAGAATGAAAGAGTAGCTCATTTAGAAGACTCTTCCCACAGACACACATCGAATGATTAGTCATGAAATGGGTTGGAAAAATAGAGGAGGTGTGGGGAGAGTATCAGATAGAAATCCTGTTTTGGGAAAGTATTAAAAGATAGAAGTATCACAGTATAATATTTAACCAAAAAAGCAGGGCTCCTGAAATGTTTTTTATTGAAGTTCAGTGATCAACTGTGGGTGCATGTTGGGGGAGAAGGGAAACATGTTATTTAGCTACACTGAATAATAATTCATAGATAATCTTAAAATATATCCAATAAGGAAATAAACTTAAAAATTTCCTTTCAGTTCCATATTCAGGTCACAATTATATGCTGGCATTATATAGTAGGGTGATGATGATAAAGTAAAGGCATAATGGAAAGGGGATGCATTTAAAGAAGGAATAAGGGAAACAAAATTTGAAGTCTTAGTGGAGGCATTTATTTCATTCTGAAATAATTCTGTGCATTCATACCACCTTTTCATTTCACTTGACTTAAAATTGCATTTATCGGTCTTCTCCATTAGGCATAAATTCTTGAAGGCTGGGATTGTATCTTACTTAATTTTGTTCTACAGTGACTACACAGAGCTTGGCACACTTACTCAATAAAGCTAAGTTTTATAAGGTAGGGTAAGCACTGTAAACTGTTCACTATTTGATTCCTTATTTAGAAGTTCTGCAATGAATGGAGATTGCTTCAACTCAGTGACCAAAGTGTCTTATGAGCTATTGATTTCTGATTAAAGTGATGCTAATGATAAGGATAAATATTATTTATTATACATTTTCAATAATAAGCCATTATATTCTTTACATATATAATCTTCTATTTTCTGTTCAAGAATCCTGTGAATTACTATTAGAAACTGAGGCTGAGAGTTTAAACAATTTATTCAAGGTCACAGAACGAATAAACTATGGCCCTGGGAATTTTTGTCTAAGTATTAATATACCTAGCTTGAGAACTTTGTACTTCCGCTCATAATTTTCTCTGAGCCAACTGAAATCACGGTTAGAAGTTTTTCCATTCACAAACTAAAAATGAGGAAAGACCAACAGTTTAGTGGTTTTCATCTCACTCTGAAGAATCAATACTTTTATAATCATTTAAAAGAATAACAATTTTATACACAGGATTTAAGTTTACTTCACAATTTCCTTTCATTTTTCATAAAATTTTTCATATGAACAAGAAAGCAAAAAACATCAAGCACTTTATATAAAGTTACAGAAACTCTTGAACTTCTGGAATTAACAAAATTGATAGTCTTCCATTAACTCATAACATCAAATGCCAAGAATTTCAGCAAACAGAACTTGGTAATTGAACGTGAGCCTTGTGCAGCACTACTTGATACATTAAAAGCAAAATATTGTATTAATAAGATTTCAACTTCATTAATAATGCTTAATGGGTCTCCAACGGGACATTTTACTCAAAATTTAAAATTAGACTTCAAGAAATCAGAAATAAACACACTAATCACAAATTACTAAAACCAATGAAAAATATAAAACACTAGTCTCCTGTAGCACCAGGGTTTACAATTTCAAGAATTCTTGAATTGCAAAAAGATCCTAAAATATAAGATAACAGAAATATTAGGATCTGTTGATTTACATTAGAAAAAATTCACCCAGGTTTCAAAGTACATTTAACATGTTAATGATTTGCCAAAAAAACCCCAAAAACTATTTACATAAAGCTCCTCAAAAGTTCATAGTCTTTCAGAGCCTAAGAAATAATAAACAAGATCCAAAAAAACGAGGAAAAAATGTACTTAAAAAGTGAGAGATTTCTATTCTCAGAAAAGTACTATATGGGCAACAATGAATAGGATTCTCTCTATGGATCGATGATAATTGCAGATAAATTTAACTGATTTGTTAACACTTTGCCTTTTATGAGCAATGCCTCATAAAAATAAAATCTACTTTAAGTAAAAGAGATCTACTTTCTACAAAAAGTTCAGTAATTATTGTATTAGGTACACTGAGCTTGAAGACCACTTAGTGAATGAGAGTATTCCAAGTCTTAATTGTAATTTAGAACAAAAGGAAATAGAATGCTCACCTGGAAATAATCCAACAAATCCTGGGAATTACCATGCATTAAAAAAAAAGAATAAACAATTGATGGTTACACAGCAGGTCATCTGTGTTAGGACTGCAGTAAATAAGTAAAGAGGTGGAGAAATTCAGAGAAAGTGTAAAAATTGTGAAAATCACCCAATCTGCATGCTTTAAGTTAGCTGATAGGGGTATAGAACAGCTCTTGAATGTATTCACAGGCACCTTATTATTAAAGTGTCAAACCTCTTTGAAGATTCCTCAGTAATTTACTATTCCATTTCTGTTTCATTCATTAAATAGTTTCTAAAGCATCTCCAAGACCCTTCCATTAGTAAAAGTTCTCAATGATTTAAGCTGGGAGCAACACAAACTATTTTGATTCATTTTAGAGAGCATAAGTTATCTTTAGAAACAAACTGTAAATGAGAAATGCAATGCTGTGGTCCCCTCACAGTGTGAACATGTTAAAATAATTCCATAGTTCAAGGGAGCATGATCTAAGTGGAGGACATAGCTACCACAGTCTAGATTTATATTCACTCTTTTACTTATCAATATTCTTATTCTTGTAAATAGGTAAAAATACTTTATCTTTTTACTTATTAAGAGACAAAAAGGAGAATACACATGTAAATAGATTTAAAAGCATTCTTAGCGGTATTAATATAATGCTTTAATATCTTTACAAAAAATAAATCATTAAATAATTTTTTTGAGATAGTGTCTCACTTTGTCACCCAGGTATAAAATAATTTTTAGTACAGTTTTTTCTCATTATTAACAAAGATATTTAAAGAAATGTTAATTGTGCACATGGTTTTAGTAGAAATTTAATTTGTTGATATAATTAACAAGGTACATGCAACTGATTCTTATTAGAACAAATATTTAATTGACAAATATTGAGTTTCCACTATAAAAGACATTGTACTGATATTGTGGAAATATTGTAAAAGGTCATTAAAATCATTGCTCTTCTAGGCAGTGAATTCATATTGTAGGGGCACCTTTAAGATAAAAAAACTTCCTGAAGATACTATTTTTAAAAATAGACTGGAGGGATGGATTAGGTGACTTATATGGATCTTGTCCAGCTCACATATTCTGTTAATCATATGAATTAACCATTGGGACAGCAAAAATATCAATCATTCTTTAATATATCTCTGTACCATTTGATACTTTAGGAAAATTAATATGTTTATATTCGCTATACATAATGAAGATGGACATTGTCAATTTCAACCTTAGATTAATTAAATGTGATCATTTCTGTGAAGACAGCCTTCCTATTTTCCTAAATAATCACTAATTTTAGGAGCATAGAAATCACTCAAAACAAAGAAAAAGACCTTGAGAACAGTGAAAATATATTGCTGTTGTCAATTAGGAAACCACATGTTTTATACTGATGCTGAACTGTTATTCTGTAAACTCCCTAGGGAGCTTCTCCACAACGTTTGGAATTCATAACTACATGCAACCCAAACAGAAAATCTATAGCTTGCCCAGGACGATATTCCTGATGCTGTAATCCTATCACATGTGACTCACATGTAATGGGGAGGTGATTCACAGTGTAGTAAATCAAAGCAGGGCACTTAGCAACTACAAATCTCCACATCTCTGGGAAGGCTATCTGGTGTTCAGAATACCTTGGAATGGGTATTCTGCAAGGGTGTATGAATGGGTATATCAGCAAGATCAGGTAACATCTAACTAACCCAAGACCATTTGTCAGAAACAGACTCTATCCAAGACAGAGCTCATCCCAATTCAGTCAAGATTTACCGACAGAGGAGGGGTTAAATTAAATTGTTAATTGGTAAAGGTGTTGAGAAACTCACCACCTTGCTTCTTAAAAGCTTCAACAACTTCCAAGAGTAGTTACCTAATCTTTGAAATAAGAAAGAAACTCCAACTGGGCCTTCCTCTGGTTTTGCATTCCAGTTTTCAAGCTCCTCCTTTCCTAATGCCTCAGCTTTTTTCAGGTAAGAATCCTTAGTATTTCCGCATTTGTGGTAGTTGTGCGTATCTTTCTGAGTGCCTGGGAGATTACATTTCTGGAGAAGAAAACAGGAAGGCCTAGACTATCTTTAGGAGGCGTAGAATGTTATTGTATAGGCACTCAGGGAATTTTTATGGAAGAAAGGCAGAAAAGAAGGAGGAAATGGAGAAAGCAAAAGAGGAAAAAAAGGAGAAAAAACAGGAGGAAGGTGGGAAGGCCAGTTAGGCAGGTCATCTTGTCTGCTTTGCAGTCCTCATCCAGCAAGATGAGAGCAGAAACTGCGCAAGAATAAAACAAAAGATCTGCCTGAGGAAAAGCTATGCAAATACCTTAAAAGCTTTAAAGGATGAAAACGTTGCACTACTCTCCTCTACAGCACAACTTCAGGTTAAACCAGTCAAGCCTTCTTCCTTCCGTCTTTCTGTCTCTTCCCTTTCCCTTCTCTGCAGGTGGCTTTATCTGGAGGATTTCCAGGAAGGCTGGAGACAGGCATCTCTAATTTGGGTTCTGCCTCCTAGGAGCCAGAGGAGAGTTGGCAAAGTCCACTCTGGGTTTACCCTACAGTTTCCTCACTCCACGAAGTCCTAATCTCTGCAGCTGCAGTGGTTTTGGAGGAGGATAGATAGGGAGAAAAGTGGCAATGTAACTGCAGTGTCTTTGAAGGCTGGATTCCCTGAAGAATTTTGGGGAACAGAGCAGGGAAAGGATGGAAATGGGCCCTGGGCAGTTCTCAAACAGAAACTGCATATTCTGATACGCTAGTGCTTCCCCCAAACGCCAAGGATTCGAAAGAAATTGACTGAGATGCAGAGGAGGCCAGAAAAGCCAGACTAAACATCTAATGAGGTGGGGATAGTAAAGGTGAGGGGGCAATAAAAAAGAGAGAGAAAGAGACCTTACAAAGACAAAGAGAGGCAAGGAAGAGAAATGAAGTGGTAATAAAAAGGGACCCCTAGAGACAATCTCAAAAGATGTGCTGGAGAGCAGACAGTTATTTATTTGAAGTCTGCAGCAATGTCACTGAGACTGCTGAAAATGAAGGAGAGAAGGAAACATTTACACTCAACATTACTTTTTAATTGTTTATTCCATAGACTAGAACTTAATTGACTTTTCTCTAGATCCATGGTTCTGGGCCTCAGTTTCCTCATCTACAAAGCAAGGGGTTTAGACTAGATACCTTACAGGGTCTCTACCTAACTTGATCCTCTCTGTCAACCTACGAGCCAGGAACTCCAAGACCAAGGATTTATTAGTTTTGATACCCAATTCCCCCCTTTTTCTTCTACCATCCCTCTTTATCAATGCAGTGCCAACACCTGCACCATTCATTGAACTGATGCCAACGCTCAGTGATGACAAGGAATATGGCTCAACTGTGACAAATGATTAGTCCTTCTGCCCTGGAGTAAGGAAAGAAGGAATAGACAAGGCAGTATGATTTATACTTTGGATTTCCAATGAGAGGTTCTTCTCGAATTTTCGGTTACAAATTTCATGCATTTAAAAAAATTATAAATTCCTTTGAGGGGTTCCAAATGGTTGGACTGATCAAAGGCCAAAGAGCCGTATTTGATGGGCCCCATACCTGATTTGAGGGAAAATTTATTTCATTTCATCCCCAAAATTGGATTTGCTTATTTCATGGAAATCCAGCACGCACTAGTCATGCTTTTTTCTCATCTTTCTGCCTCCCATTCTGCCAACCTGCTTCAGTGCAGCATTTTCTGGGGTTATTAAACACCCAAGGCTTAATGAGAGTGCATTCATGAGTAAGTTCTTCAATGATGCAGGATCACCCCCTACTCCCCACCCCCCACACACACAAACACACATAGGCAGTTTAAATGATAGTGGGGGTAAAATGTGTTTTCACAAGAGTTTCATTTTAAATTTGTCTCAACCTGAAATTCCTTTAGAAATTAAAATAGATATTAATACATAGAAATAAAACTCCCCAGCTTCTCTTGCCTTCAAGTGGAAAGTGATACACAAATAGTATGTACTTAGTGTTTTCCACACCCACCAACAATTCTATTTTATTTTAGTTTCCAAAATATGGACAGGAGGGCAACTCTAGAAAAATGGATTCCCACTCTGGCATCTCACAGGGCACTGATCAGGCAATGCTAAGCACTCATCATTTCCACCACACAGGGAGCATCAGCCTCTCCTCGCTCCTTCCCCATACACATTCTCGTACCCCTGAGGGTATTCAGCATTCTGATTTCCACTCGGGGTTTGACCTTGCAAAGACCCTTCCTTCTTCCAGTTTCTGGGCAAGGAACAACCCATTTTAACTTAAAACACAAAACGACCTTTTATCCTTTAAAGAAATACTACCGAATGTAACACACCTTGATTTACATTTTTTAACCCCAGATTCCGGATGGCGAACGCGGAATGCAAAGGCAGGTAACTAGTTTGGGTCTGACAGTCCCCATTCAGCGACCGAATCTGTGACTCCGTTCAAAATCGACAGTGCGGTAGAGCATCTTTCCCTTTTCTGCCCATTCACCATTGTGACGAAAAATCAAAAACGAAAAAATTATCTACTCATTTCTGAATACTGAGAGAAATGTGCTCATTTAGCTCCTGACTCCGTGGATCTTAAAAACTAACATCCCGCTCAGAGATCAACCATGATTTCCATACCAATCTCATCCACTCAGTTTTACTTAGCAAACACCTTTGCTGCCCTTCCACGGTGAGAAAAATGGTGCACCAATCCCACGGATGACAGGTTGCTACTCGACTGCACCCGCTCAATAGTTTTATCAGCAACCGGAAAACTTCACAATCGGTCAATTAGCTACTTAAATCTGTCTAAGACAAACTAAGAAAGCATCTCAGTTTCACCTGTCTTAAATCTAGTCTAAGACAATCCCCCAAACACGCCGCATATAAACACTCCCCCTTCCCCCACCCACAATATTCCAAAAGATCCCCCATGGACTAACAGCACATTCAGATCGCCAGCATTAAGCAAGGCAATTGTCACCATGCATTTAGACGCATCTATGCAAAGCAAAGTATGTGACAATAGCCAAAGCATCTCTCTGACAGTTGGTTGCATTACACATGCAGAAATGCAACGAAGATTGTATTTTCCACTTACAGTTATAGCGCTGCGCACGGTCACTTAACGAAAATGATAAAACTCAACAGTTCTTTTTAAAAATATATATTTAATTCGGGTAAACGCTTAAGCGTGTGTGGTTCTCTCTCGCTCTCTTTTTCTCCGGAGCTCTGGGCTGCTTAAATCCCTCTTGGATAGCGCCTAGCAAGCCCAGCCGCTGCCGCAACACGCTCGGGTAAATCTCTGCTGCAGATTGGGAATCCCATAGAAAATCTAGGGTCCCTGGAGCTGGATGCGCAGGCGCGCGAGCCTCCGCCTCTCCAGGCACCCCCTCCCCTTTCCTCTCTTCCCTCCTCCCTCAGCTCCGCAGCCCCAGCTAGGAGAACTCGGGAGCCTGTGACCAAAAGCCGCCTGGCGATGGCGCATGCTCAGTCGGAGGGGCTCGGAGTTTCCGCGGGTGGATTCCACGTCTCCAGATTTTAGCAGAAACTCAAAAGGAAAGTAGATAGGAAAAGGGAGTCCGACTATCCGAGCAACCTGCACCTGGACTGGCGCGAGGGAGTGCGGGTTGGGCTCGCCACGCCCCGCGGTTACCGAACCTGGTGGCTGAAGGCCGAGGGCAGAGATGGAACACGTGGAGCCGCTTTTCCCGCTGCTCTCTGTCCTAGCCGGCCCCCGGCCCACCCTTTGTCAGGCTGTAAGGTGAAGGAGAAAACTGCAGAAATCTCCGAAGGAAGACTTCCCAGCAAGCTGTGAGCTCGTCTACCTGGCTTACTGAAGGAACGGTTATGGTGGTCATTTTGTCATGGGCCATTTCATCCGAGGGTCTTCTGCAGGAGTATTGGGAGCCGGTTCCTCCAGCACCCAGTGCCCCGGACAGTCTCAGTCCAGAACGGCGTTGGAAAAATGTGTGTTAAAAGGAGATGGGATCCGAGGCTTCTTGCCCTGTGTACCCTGAGGCAAGCGCATTCTGTATGCACTTAAGTGTTTTAAAAATATGCTTTGCATCTGGGGTGGGAGGGGGTGGGTGAAAGGGCGGGAATGAACCATTTTGCGAATCCACGTTTAAGGGCTCTGATTAGGCCATGGTAAAAAGCCCCGTTTGTGTCCTTGAACAACTAACAGGTTTGCCAGTCCTCCCCCGGCTCCCCATTGGCCTGCCCCCAAAGCCTAGAAGGCTCGGCAAGGAGTAGTGCCCAATAAATGTTTGGTCGGTCGCTTCCCTACCAGAAAAGCAAGGAGAATTCCCAGGTGTTCCCAACCAGACCAGTTTCCTCAAGTGTGTATGTTGAACCTGCACTCATTCAACAATTATTCACTGAAGACTTTACAAAACTATTAGAAACTCTTTCATACTTTGGGAATAAGTGCGGTTAACAAAACCCCCCTCCTGGGCTTTACATTCAGGTGGGAGTTTTATTTTCAAGGGAGGGAAGTTTTGGTGGCGCGATGAAGTTCGACGTTCTCCTTAAAGCAGAGCGCTGTACAATTTGCACAGCGTCTTCACACACCTTATCACGTTCAGGAAAACTATAGAGTTGACCTACCCTTCGGTGCTGGGGGACACCAAGATCGTCTCCCGTGGCAAATGAGCTCTAAATTGACAAATCTCCAGCTGCTCCTGGTTCCAAGTCGAGGAGTCTAGCTTTGAACAAACTTGAGACTACTTAAGTGGGCACCAGGAGAAACTCCGCCAGACAAGTCTGTGGCTACCGACATGCTAAGTGAAGGCCTCAGGCAGTGACGCCTAAGCCTCATTCACTGCCAACCTGGCCAGCCCAGAACCCAGGAACTGGCTTCCCGGGAGGGACGCCTAGGGGAGGTTGCGCAGAGAAGGGACGCGCTCTCGGGACTCCCGGGACACCGCCCGCGGCTCTTCCCTCACTGCAGGGCTCTTCCGCCGGTACTGGTGACCGCGGAAACCCGGAGCGCGGAGTCGCGCGGACCAGGGCGCGCGGCCCCGGCGCGCTGCGGCAGCCGAGGAGGTTTAGAATCTGGCGGGCTCCAGCCCTTGGCTCTGGAGCCGCAGTGCGCACGGCGCTGCGGGACTCCCGGGCGCGCTGGACTGCTCCTGTTTCCTGGGACCGGCGGGGGGAGTCCGTTCTGAATAAGTCACTTCTTTTTAGCTAGAAAAACGACCTTCAAGGCTTTCAAAATCTCGTCTTTGGTCGATTTCCCCTACTACAGCATTTTACGCTGGGTTCTCTGTTTTCTCTCTCGAGAACAGCCTCCGCACTGTAATCTGTCTGCATCAACCCAAAGGGTCATGATGCCATTTCTCCGCTTTAACGAGATGTACCTATTTATTGCACCCTGGAGGTCTCTTTCGTGGCGGCGTTCGATTTTAGATAACTTACTTGCAACTTGTGTTTAGGAAAAAATGTACACTGATACTTTAAACCATGCTCTGTTGTAGGGTACGATTGACATCGATGCTTGCGCTTTTGTAAAGCAGCTTTGTCTAAGTGGGCGGGCAGATTTTTAAAGTTCCATTTGCACTGCAGCGCTGTTTGCTTCCTAAATGCGATATTGTAATGTTTAATATCCAGCTATTATGTAGCTTTTTCTTTTTCAGCTTCTAATATTTTGTTGTGGTTTAATTTTTTTGGCTTGCCTTTTAGTCCAGTTGTATATACGAAGTCACAGTAAGAAAGCCAATTCTAAGACTCCTAAGGGAATTGTCGTTTAAATTACAGAAGGCAAATCCCCTCTTTAGGATGGGAGAATGTACTTGAAGGGAGGAATGTGGGAGGGTCCCTAAGAAGTGAGGGAGCCCGCTGTTCCTCCTTCAGGCATTTGCTGATGGCACTGGTGATCACAAAAAGGGAGATTGCGCTGCCGGGCGCTCCTGTTGTAGAGGGACTGGAGCACTGCCCCATGCTGAGTGAAGAATGCCATCAGCTTTACCAGTTGTCCCGTTACCTAAGGCCAGGTCCCCAACTCTACAACTTTCACACACTGGATTTTTTTTGGGGGGGGGGGGTAGGGGGTATAGAGGAAGAGGAGGAAGGTGCTGTAGGTAGGGGCTTGTTTGTTTCTTCCTGTGTATCTGGTGGAATCCTAAATTAACCAGAAATAACTGAAGATCTATTTTTCTTCCTTCAGTTGCAAATTATGTTCTTTATAGAAATTTCTAGCCTTACTTCCACCTTATTTCTTCCCAGATTCAAACAAACAAATGAACAAACAAAACCAACAATAACTTTTCAGGTGTACAACACTCCATATAATATTCCCACTAGCTTTGTGACGTGGACGAATTGAAAATGGAGAATGATAGTAAAAGTGTGAAATGCTAATAGTGTAACAGCTCGTAGTCCTGGGAACTCATGGTAATATTATTTATTAGAAATATTTGTGTGTAAAATATATGAGCCAAGAAGGGTGGAACTTAAGGCATGGGGATATTTTTTTAAAAATTGGAAGAAAAATTGAAAGTCATTATTAGAAAATGAAAAGAGGAACTGAAGAATGGATTTATACTTGTTTATTCTTAAAGAATAATGATAGTAATTTACTTCTATGGATAGCATATCCTTATTCCAAAAGCAAAGGGTATTAATCATTACAGAAAAGATGTGTTATGTAAGATAATTATGTTACGTAAGTTTTTGGGGTTTTTTTGTTTGTTTTTTTGTTTTTTTTTGAGAGAGAGAAAGAGACAGGGATCTCTCTCTGTTGCCCAGGCTGGAGTGCAGTGGCAGGATCATAGCTTATTGTAGCCTCAAACTCCTGGGCTCAAGTGATCCTCCCGACTCAGCTTCCCAAGTAGCTGGTACTACAGACACACCACCACGCTTGGCTCATTTTATTACATTTTTGTAGAAACGGACGTCTTGCCATGTTGTCCAGGCTGGTCTGAAACTCTTGGTCTTAAGCAGTCCTCCTGCTTTGGCCTCCCAAAGTGCTGAGATTATAGGCAAGAGCCATCTTTTCCAGTCCTATTCTGACTTTTTAAATCTTTTTTTTTTTTTTTGAAAGATGTAGATAGACCAACAAAATAAAATAACTTCCCTAACGTCAAAGAAGTATCTCTTAGAATACAGCCCTACAGCATTTTTTTTCTGACACATAGAATATTTCATTGTATATGTCTGTGCCCCTTCTACATGTTTTTCTAAAATACTGAAAAAAATGCAAGACCATGATGCAGAGATTCCCATGCAGTTAATGGGCAAGTTTTAGGCATCCTTCTGCAGAGAAGGGAATAAAAACTCTAGTTTTAATGAACTTGATTGATCATGTCTCTCAGTCCTCCTCTGATTTCACTCTGTAATCCATGACTGGATCTAAATTCAGTCTGAAAGATCACTCTGTGTCTATAGACACTAATTTCCTTAAAATTTGGACAATCCACAATAAAAATTGCGTAAGGCCCTGCCGGATGAATCACCACGAAAGATTTGAGTTTCCTGGAAGTTTCTTAGGGCCTCAGAAATAGTCATAGCAAATACAGGTAGTGTGCAGTCTCAAGAATAGAAAATACTTTATTCCATTTTCTCTTCTACTATTTGGCCTGACATATAGATTCATAGCAGTGCTCTGAAGCTGGAAATTTTTACCATTATCATTAGTGGCAACACTCCATAAATGATGATAATAGAATTGCACTGTGCATGAGACCTGTTTTTTTTCATTAATGACTTTTTAGGTGTCTTTATTGCTAGGCTATACTCTTTTTCAGTTGTGTGAATAGCCATTGCAGATAATATCATGGATCCATTTTGGGGGACCTTGGTAGTTGGAAACCATTGGGTTCAGAAGGGTCTTCAAAAACCCTTCTTGCCTAAAGCAGATCTTACTGACGTGTTTCTCCCTTTAATCTGTGTTTTCTTTAATCTAGAGTTTTTAATTAAACTCTCAACCTCAACAGGGAATCTTAGCATAAAATTTAAGAGAAAATACAAATAGTGATTTTTATGCCCCCTCAGAGACAACCAACTAAAACAAACCCACATTTTTTTAAATCAAATAGTTTAAAATTTTTAGCCTGGCCGGGCACGGTGGCTCACGCCTGTAATCCCAGCACTTTGGGAGGCCGAGACGGGCGGATCACAAGGTCAGGAGATCGAGACCATCCTGGCTAACACGGTGAAACCCCGTCTCTACTAAAAGTACAAAAAACTAGCCGGGCGAGGTGGCAGGCGCCTGTAGTCCCAGCTACTCGGGAGGCTGAGGCAGGAGAATGGCGTAAACCCAGGAGGCGGAGCTTGTAGTGAGCCGAGTTCGCGCCACTGCACTCCAGCCTGGGCGACAGAACAAAGACTCCGTCTCAAAAAAAAAAAAAAAAATTTTTATCCTGCCTGAAGGAGGAAAGAAACAGTGGGATCCCTCATTTATTTATTTGTATTCTTACCGCATATATCCTTTAGAGTTCATTTTATCATTCCTAAGGCTGTGTTCAAGAAGGGAAAGAAGGATCACTGGTGTTCTTAAATCCAGACATTCACCCTACTCTCCACTTTCTCCTTTAAAACTACCTATAGAGCATCTTCATGTTAATTTGTTACAGATGCCTCAAACTCAACGTCTCCAAATGATTTTCTCCCCTGCCCCTCTGCCTCCTTGGATCTGTTCTTCCCCCTGTGCTGCCTAGCACTTTGACGATGCCCACTATCAACCTAGTCCTCTAAATTAGAACTTTGGATGTTATCTCCAGCTTCTCCCTTTCTCTAATTCCCCATCACGTCATTAACTGAATCCTGTGAATTCCATTTTCTGAATGTCTTGCAAATTCATTCTTCACTGCCACTGTATTAGTTCAGCCTCTCATCATCTCACTCTTGGAACACGTGTTCTTTTTCATTCTCCTAACTGTTGCAAATAAAATCGCCTCACTTCCTTGAATAAAATCATTAACTGGTTTCTCACTTTAAACAATATAAATTAATATTCCTTAGCACAGCATGCAAGATCATTTTCTGGCTCTTGAGAGCCCCATCTCTTGCCACATCTTTTTAGTGCTCTATGCTCAACCATTCTGTGTTACCTGCAGTTTACCAATTATGTAATAATGTTTCACTTCTCCGCACTTGTCCATATACTCTTTCCCTTTTTCTGGAAACTCATCCTTCCCTTGTCTTGCCTTTAAGGGTCTTATTAATCCTTCAAATTCAGTCAAAAAATTATTTACCAGCAGAAGAATCTTTTCCTGCCACATAGCAGACAGTTTACAGAATTGTTGTGAAGATTAACCGAGATAGTATATATGAAAATACTTAACTAGGAAGGTCTATTTAAACATAAGATACTATATAATGACAATACATCTATTAATTATTAAATAAAAGCTAATGCCTGCTTTTCATTTCAAAAGGCAAAATAATGTTACATTGATATGAGAAAAAACTCTCAAATCATTTTGATTGCATTTAAGGTTCTTAACTGTGATATGAAGAAACTTCGCCATTTTTAAGCGTGAGTGTCTTCCACCTTGATTAAATTATTATCATGCAAATAATCCGCAAAGTATTTAAAAGCATTTATTAACTAAGTGATTTTTCAAGGACTTTTATTCAGTTATTCTTGTTTGTTTGTTTTTCTGGACATTAGGCATAAATTAAAAATATAAAACTATATTAAAGTATCTTCTATTTTATAGCTTTTAAATGATTTTACTATTCTTATGTTATTTGATTCACAAACAGAGAGCATTACCCCCATTTCATAGGTGAGATCAACTCCTTAGAAAGGCCATATTACTGAACATTATGAACCTGATCAAAAAAAAAAAAAAAAAAAGAAGAAGAGAAAGGCCATATTGTAATGCTTTCTAAAAAGTGAAGTGGTATAATGTGACGAAACTAGGTAGGGGCAACCCAGTAATGTAATACTAGTTATTCAGCAACTACTACCCTCCGATGCTGAAAAAAATGCGCTACTAGTTTCTATCTTTCCGAGTTTCAGGTTCTTGCTTGGGATGACAAGAACATGCAGTAATAGATTATAATTTAGGAAGAGGATGAATTACCAATACATACACTACTAGAGGAGAAAACCAAAAATATTTGGCTTACTTTGTTTTCCTTGATTAGGAAACCAGAGTATATAAAAACAAAAAGTCAAATAGTGTTGGTTATTCCACTACTAGTTCATAGTCTAAAATACCATGGAAAATTTTGCACTAAAATTAAAAATTATATACTTACTAAAGCATTTTATTTTTTTATTTTTTTCTGAGACGGAGTCTCGCTGTCTCCCAGGCTGGAGGGCAGTGGTGCGATCTCGGCTCACTGCAAGCTCCGCCTCCCGAGTTCATGCCATGCTCCTGCCTCAGCCTCCAGAGCAGCTGGGACTACAGGCGCCCGCCAGCACGCCCGGCTAATTTTTTGTATTTTTAGTAGAGACGGGGTTTCACTGTGTTAGCCAGGATAGTCTCGATCTCCTGACCTCATGATCCACCCGCCTCGGCCTCCCAAAATGCTGGAATTACAGGCGTGAGCCACCGCACCCGGCTGCATTTTAAAAATTTATACATTTTACCTCAAAACTCAGAGGCATCAAGGAATTCATTTTTATTCATGTTGCTTGAAATATAACAAAGAAGGAAGAAATTCTATTGGAAAATCCTATGGAGTAATATTTCCGAGGCTATCTACTGATATTTGGTGATAGAGATGTGGTTTACTGTCTCATTTCAGACTGGTTTGGTGTATTTTGGATTTTAATGAAAGAAAATTAAAGTGAAATCAGTAAAACGTCATTTATAATTAGAGCATCTTCAGTTTTCTACACTGTACATAAATAGAATTTCCTTGTTTCTTTCTTTTGTTTTTTTTCTTGTTGTTGTTGAGACAGGTTGTCACTTTGTTGCCCAAGTGGCCAGAGTGCAGTGGTCCAATCATAGCTCACTGCAGCCTCAAACTCCTGGCCTCAAGTGATCCTCCTGCTTCAGCCTCCCAAGTAGCTAGCACTAAGGCATGCACCCCTATGCCTAACTAATTTTTTAAATTTTTTGTAGAGATGGAATCTGGCTAGGTTGACCAGATTATTCTTGAACTCCTGGCCCCAAGCAATCCTCCTGCTTTCACCTCCCAATGTGCTGGGATTACACATACATGATTTTATTTGAAAACAAAATTTCATTGCTAATTTTTAATGTTTAAATCACAGAGGGACTAGAAGAGTCATAACTAAGGGTAAAGAGAATTGGAAGAAAAGTTTTTACAGTCACATTAGAAGAAATAAACACTTGAACTAGAAAAGTAGCAGTGGAAATGGAAAGTGTATGAATTTGATATTGTTAGAGTAGGATCAACAAAATTTGATAGTTGATTATGTGTATCAGAGAAGGTTAAGTCAAATGCAATTATAAGATTTGGAACTGGAACATTGGGAAAACGGTATTGATTTTAGTAAAAACAGAAGTGCAAGTTTGGAGAAGAGGAGAGCAAGAGGATTGGCTTAACTGCTAGACGTGTTTCCTGCATTTGAAAGGCTGTTGGCACATATAGGTGGCGAAGTCCAGCAGACCTCAAGAAATTGCAGGTATGGAACTTGGGTGGGAGGTCTGCACTAGAAATATAGAATTGGTGGTTATTCATGTACAGGTAATGGCTGTAGCCAGAGAAGAGATTTGATTGACAAAGGAGGAGTTTAGAGAGAAGAGACAACAAGAGTAAAACTTAAAGAACCACCAAAGTTTAGAAAAAAGGAATTTGGAAGAGTTGATTGTGCACTTGTTATTCTCCCTACATATTTGTTTGCAAATTCCTAGAAAGTAGTAACAGTTTTACTGATTTTAGTATAGTCAAACAGCACTTAGAATATTGTCTGTAAGAAAGTATTTGCAAGATTAAAATGACGATGTGTATTTAACCCAGATAAAGTAGGACATAGTCTGTTGATAACAAAAATAGTAATTTGTTTCAAATATATGCATGTTGGTTAAATTGTTTTAGAAAATTTTAATATTTAATTAAATTGATTAATAACTTTTCATATACACACATACATATGAACATATATGTGTTTATCATTATCTGTCTATCTAACTTTTTATTTTCATATTTGGAGTCTGTAGTAGATATTTTTGGAGAAGTATGCCTAGCCCACAAGTCAACAGTTCCGTTGCCTCCAAGAGAGTCTAAAGAAACAGGTTCCTGACTGCTGTTTGTTCTGAACACTAGAACCTAGCTAGACCAATTGGGTTTTTTTCTTATGAATTTTTTTTTTCCTGAGGTGGGGGTCTCGTTATGTTGCCCAGGCTAGTCTCAAACTCATACAAAATGACTGATATCCTTATAAGAGAAAAAAACACAGAGACCCAGAAAGACACAGGCAGGGAGAATGCCGCATGAGTACAGGGGCAAAGACTGGAATTATGCACAAGCCAGAGAACACCAGAGATTTCCAGCAACCAGAAGCTAGAAGTGGCATGGAACAAATTCTCTCTCAGAACCCCCAAAAGAAATCAATCCTGGTGATACTTTGATTGTAGACTTCTGGCCTCCAGAACTGTGGGAGAATACATTTTTGTTGTTTTAAGCTTCCAAGACTGTGGTATTTGTTGCAGCAGCCCTAGGAAACTGTTGTAGAGGACAATCGCATTTAAATACAGCATGTGGGTGTTAGGTTTACAGTAAAGAATATTCTGGCAGTGCAAGAATAGAGTTTTCTTTTCTACAAATATACATCCCCCCCTTTTTTTTTTTACTGTGAAAATTGCTGAAGTTTGAATGAAGAGATGTGGATTCAAAAACCAACTCTGCTACTTATTAGATGTGGTCTTGGGCAAATTACTTAAGTTCCCTTCATGTTCTGATCTCCTTATTTATAAATTGGGAAAGATTAAAAAGTGAGCTCTATGGTTCAAAAATTCAAGATATTGGGCATCTAAGAAATTCCGGATAATAAGTTAATAGTGCTAATTTCCGTCTAAGATGATATTGAGCCAGTTTCTTCCAATGCAAAACTAAATTAAATTCATGGTTTTAGTCTTATTTAAAATAATTTCCTTAGAGACCTTTCATTATTGTTGCTCATGGAAATCAGATTAGGTATACTGATCACAGTACCACTGCTAGAAGTAATTCAAATTCTGCTTAAGATTTCCTAGGCTAATTTATGGATGTTTGAATAAAATTCAGTATTAATAGCACTGTAATGTTAAACAATATTTTGAAATTAGACTTATATAACACCTTGCCAATGATCCATATAATGTCATTTTTTTTTTTTTTTTTTTTTTTTGAGACGGAGTCTCGCTCTGTGCCCAGACTGGAGTGCAGTGGCCGGATCTCAGCTCACTGCAAGCTCCGCCTCCCGGGTTTACGCCATTCTCCTGCCTCAGCCTCCCGAGTAGCTGGGATTACAGGCACCCGCCACCTTGCCCGGCTAGTTTTTTGTATTTTTTAGTAGAGACGGGGTTTCACCATGTTAGCCAGGATGGTCTCGATCTCCTGACCTCGTGATCCGCCCATCTCGGCCTCCCAAAGTGCTGGGATTACAGGCTTGAGCCACCGCGCCCGGCCTCATATAATGTCATTTTTAATAGACTATTTTTTAGAGCAGATTTAGGTTCACAGCACATATAATGTTTTTAGAAACATTCATTGACTGAATTCTGGTTGTATAGATTGTAGTACAGTATTAGAAGTTCAAACATTTTGATTGTAGATTGGTTAAAAATAAGACTAAATAACATTATTTAACATGTTATATATCTTAATATTCATAAGGGACATGTCCTAAGGCTTTCCCGACTCCCCAGTATGTGACTATTACTCTAGGACAAAATTACTTTGTGGTAAATGGCCATACTTTTGCCTGTGAGTATTAAATCAGATGAGAAATAACAACAGCAAAGCTACATTCAGCTGCACATACCACGTGATCAGCTGACTAAACTTACTAATTTAGTTAACTGCAAGCAACAGCTTTACAGTTGCATAAAATTCACATTTGTGCTTTAGCAAAATAACATATTACTACCTGTCATGATAACCTTCAGAGTCATTTACAAATAGATACAGCCCAAATATTAAATCTGTAATGGTTACATTCTATGGAAATCCTGCTACCTGAAAACTTAATGAAAATTTTCATACATCATTGTACAACTTGAAAAAGAAGTAGTTGAAACTTGACAGCATGACCATTTTGAAAGCTGTTTGAATCTGATGTATTAAGGCCCATTTTAAATGAACTAAAATTTACTCTTTGGTATTTATGCCTTCAACACTTACTTTTAAAAATAGGCCTTTATTAAGACTTCTAAATAGATTGAAGCTCTTTCTCCCATTATTGAAGATAACAGATCTATCAATCTAAGAGAATGGATCATTAATATTATTTATGCTTGTATTCTTTTTATCCTAAAAAACGTGTGGATAATTTCTCACTTTAGTCTACAGGAAAGAATATAGTAACTCAATATATGTCTTTTTCTTTTCTTTTCTTTCTTTCTTTCTTTCTTTTCTTTCTTTCTTTTTTTTTTTGAGACAGGTTCTCACTCTATTTCCCAGGCTGGATCCCGTGCAGTGGCACAATCTCGGCTCAAAGCAGCCTCAACCTCTTGGGCTCAAGTGATCTTCCCACCTCAGCCTCCCAAATAGCTGGGACCACAGGCATGTGCCACCACACCTGGCTCATCTGTTTATGTCTTTAGGAACATCAGTATTCATCTGAGGAGTCAGTGCCTCTCGGAAAGCTGCCAAAATAACTTGTAGGGTCACTTAAAAACTAATTAAGAAATCTTTACCCAGGAACATTAAGGGAGTTAAGATAAAATGTTCCCGATGCTGTCAGGTGAGTGTGCTTTTTATTTCCTTCTCTGAATATTTCTTTTTGGTCCCTGCTATAGCAAGGCGTATGCTGTTACTTGGTGGCACATTTTATTCAAATAGTATAAATGAGCAGAAAGGTGCCAAAGATGAATGTCCTGAGATTTATGATAGAATCTTCTCCGGAGAGAAGAGAATTGTACTCTTTGGTAGTTATGGTGACACTCTTCTTCTGTGAGATGAACTGGGAATGGGGCAAGAAACAGGCAGTATCAGTCAGTGATTTCTGATCAGATCCTATGCCTGGAGTTAGATGAATCTGAGCAGGGCAAGATCCTCTCAAAGATCTGACTTACTAAGAGCATGTCCAGACAAAAGTGATCCCCCAACCTGTAGTTTATAGTATTCCTAGAGCTCCACTCAAATTTGTACCCCCAAATGACGAATTGTACAATGGAATTCCATAGGAAGATTCAGATTACAATGCGTTGCTTAATTTGTATAACTGTGAATTTTCTACTTATTCTTTAAGGTCTTGTTTAAATCCCATGAATACTTCCCTGCTTATTTATCCCAGGGTGATATTTTCTTCATTTCAATTTCTAGTAGTCTTAATATGAATGGAATATTCAATGAAATATCACCAGGACACATAGTTCTTCTTTTAGATTTTAGTATCCAACAATATGGTAAAGCTACTTATTACAGAAACTGTGTCTTATATATTTACTTTGTATCATTCAGAATGCTAAGTTCCTGATTCATAATAGAGCTCAACATTATTTGGTTGATTAATTACTCTTTCTCTTTAGTTTTCATTCTCAGTGGGTTATTTTTCTATGATTTTACTATCTAGAAGAATTAACATTCCATTGGAAATTCTGATAATTGGGAAGATTATTTTTATAACTTGATAATTTTATTTCATAATTGATATTATGATACATAATTCTATACTTACAGAACCAAAAACAGTAGAAAACAGTTGTTTTTATAGTAATTCTAAAGTGAAAAAAATTTAAGTAATTTTATTTATTTTTTATTGTTAGTTGACAAATTATGAATGTGATGTTATGGTAAATGTATGGAGAGAAAAGTTGACATGTCCCAACAAGTGATTATATTTCTTAATATACAAGGTATTTTATAATATGTTGGACTATACTATGAAAGTATTTAAGAAAAAGTGACTGTGTGTTTAAGTTAATTTTCATGAATATAACATGATTAGATTGACGAATGAAAACACATAAGACTTGACAGGGAGTTTCTAGATTTGTATGACTGGGAACAGTTTTTAGAATTGGCAATAGACACTGGTGAATGTGCTTTTGGCAACTAGTATAATCATTTGAAAGCCAAG
This sequence comes from Macaca thibetana thibetana, assembly GCF_024542745.1. NCBI lineage: Eukaryota > Metazoa > Chordata > Mammalia > Primates > Cercopithecidae > Macaca > Macaca thibetana. Next base: position 89,740,967 of record NC_065590.1, read on the forward strand.
AAATATGTTTATCTTCTTTCTTAGGTAGTGGTCCTCCTTTTTTGCTACTGACAAATGAAGGTTGCGCTAGACTTTATTTTATTCTTTGAGTCATGGAATTGTTCTGTTGCCCAGGCCCGGATGCAGTGGTACAATCATGGCTCACTGCATCCTCTGACCTATCCCGGCCCAAGCAATCCTCCCACCGCAGCCTCCTGAGTAGCTAGGACCACAGGTGCGTGCCACTATGCCAGGCTAATTTTTAAAATTTTTTGTAGAGATGGGTCTTCCTATGTTGCTCAGGCTGGTCTTGAACTCCTAGCGTCAAGTGATCCTCCTTCCTTGACTTCCCAAACTACTGGGATTAGAGGCATGAACCACCATGCCTACCTGACTTTATTTTTTCTCTAACTGTTCATTAGGTAGCTTCCCTGAAACTGATCATAGCTTTCCAAGGTCTTGGTAAAAATTTAAATAGTTTTTCCCTTTCATTCTTTTTAAGGAAAATTCCACATATGTTTTTATGTTTTAAGAGTGATTGTCTATATGGAGACAATATTGATTATTTGTCACCTACCTGTACTTAAACTAATTTTTGTGAAATTAGTTCCCAAAATCACAAAATTAACACTTACCATATTAATCAATCAATAAAATATCTTCAAGGAGTTTCTAATTAAAAGTATTTAGATGACAGCAAATCTCAGTAAAAATTTTGGCAGCTTGCAATACAGTCAAAATGAGACTACATCAAAGCAGGGATCAAAATTTGAGATCATTTTTTAAAACCAAGCCAACCACACTAGTAGAAAGAGGTAAGAGGTTTATTTTTCATCAAGTGTTAAGAGGTTTCTATGCCCACAAAGAATTTATAGATATCATCTGATGGTATATATAAGTAGAACAGAGTATAAATTATATCATTTTTCCCATGATGATATATAGTTAGAACAACATTAATAGTGGTGAAAAGGAGGTGGAAGAATGAAGTTCTGATGTTTCTGCCCTTCATAACCATGCCAAATCTTTTTAATATGCATATGAACATGAAATCATCTGCATTTGTAATCCTTATCTGCTGTGGAACTCCATTTATGCTTTTTCAACTAGCAGTCTAGAGCAATAGCACTTTCTTCGACGCAATATGTTTAAATCCAGATTTCTCACCTTCATCCTTATGATATACTTTCAGGCAAGTTCAACCTCTCTATTCTCCTCTGACATTAATTATATGTTTATTTTTCTAATCAACTGGGCTTGAAACCTTGAAATAATCACAGATTTCTTACCCTCAAAGAAGCTGTAACAAAGTTCTAATGAAAATTTCTAAAATATATTATTCCTATGGTCAATACTACAATACAGATTCTTAACATTTCTGGTTATATTATTTCAATGTCTTCTAAACTAGACCAATTTTTCCTAGAGATGGTGTTCTCTTGCTTCTGATTCATGCTAAATTGGCTACTATATAAATTTTTAAAAATTGTATTTACATATATCATTTTCCTGAAACAAACACACAAATATCATCTTGCCTGTGGCATGAAGTTCACCTTTTCTTAGCTTTGGCATGCAAGGTTCTGAACACCCTGACCTCAGTCCCTTTCCCTCCTCCCATCCTTTTTTTCTCTCCATTTCCTCCCTTCCCTCATTCCTCCCTTCTGCCTTTCCTCTCTTTTTCTTTCATTCTAAAAATAGAAAACACAGATAGAGAAGGATATCATTCATAAATGTACAACATAATGAATTATCACAAAATGAACACACCACTCAGGTAAAGAAGTGGAAAGCTAAAGCATGATAAATTTTGGGGTGCAGAGCCCATATTTCTTAAGATCTTTACTATTCTATATTGGCTGTCAATAGATTTCTGGCCTTCTTAAAATTCTTACTATGATTTTAGTGTAAATTGATACAAGTTTATAGTGTTCATTCCTAAAAGCAATAGAAAAAAATCAAAATAAACCAAAAAGCCTGAATTTTGAGCTTGTTTTCTTGCCAAAGTTTGAAAACCTTTCTCATTAAAAAAAAGTGCAACATAGTTTTGTAATTCTACTGAATCTTTGGCAAATTCAGTTAAGGCACATTTTTGAGCAGTGCAGAGAGTGTAGTTTTGACTACTGTATATGCAAACTCTTATCCTTTTCTTATATGCCTTTCTTGTAGACGGCATAGGGTTACAGAAAGGGCTAGTGGTGAATGATGCTACATTTCTGTTTCTTGTCTTCTATTTCTCAGTCCCTAATACCAAAGTCTCCTGCAGACATCTGAGATACTTCTTTTGGAGTTTAAACTGGCATATTTTGGTTCCACATTGAAGTTCCTGACAAAATTTGACCTCGTATTAGTACTTCAACAATGGATAATTATGGTCTGAGGCACTTCATCTATGAATCAAACTCGGTAGAGGGAGTATTTCCTGCAACGACATGCAGCAATTGACTGAAATAGTTCTACCAGTTTGGAGTGTAAAAGTAGAAAATATGATGCTGCTATTACATTGCTAAGCAAGCAGAAGGATATTCAACAAGGAACTGTATATATATTTAAGTGCTCATGACTACAAGCCTATACCTATCGAAAGACGAGCCCTGTATCCAGAACAGTGATGAGCACATATTCTGTACTAAGTATCGTTTGAATGAATTTTTTTATATGTGTTTGTACCCGACAGAGATTTTATATGCAAAAATCAAAAAAAGAAAATCCTCTATGTCTTTTTATACTTTACTTTTTAAAAAAAATACACCTGGATTGTTGTAGAGCATATTAGTTAAAATTCTATTTATAATCCCTTGATTCATTATATTACTTATACATTACATATATAATATATAGTATCATAATTAGCATGGCTTGGAAATATATGCTCATTTTGCTGCTTCTTCTCTTTCTTACCTTTTTGTTTTTCACATACAAGAAGGAGGGTCATATATGTATGTTATCTCTTTACTCTAATCATGATTACTATGGTTCTATTCCTGCCTAGATACACATTATATTCCAAGCCCAGCTATTGCCTTGTTTGCATGTTTCTTGAAGAAGGCATTGTAACTTTAACCAAGCAGCCCGTATTCTGTATCTATGTTTTTCTAGGTTATTGTCCAAGGTGCGGGCTAGATAACTTTTAAGAAAGTCATTTCTAGAGTCCCTCTGAGTGGTCTCCAGAAATCACGGGTTTAGCTTTTGGAAGGTGATATGAAACTACAGTTAAGCGGGTGATGAGCATGAATGACCTCTGGCAAAATTGCAAAGCAACTTTCTTCTCTATTCATAAGTACTATGTAAAACAAATATTACATATATAATGAGTATGTATCAGATTGCATTTCAAAATTAAACATGTTGATCCTATTTTTTTCCCCACATAGGGCATAATTATCTTTGAGAAACTATTAAAAATTAGGGAAAAGGGTATCCTTTAACAGAATTGTGTGACAACACATTTCAGTGTGCACTAATGTCTCTCCCCAGTTCCCAGTGTTACATTTCCTTCTCTACTTTCTATGATTCTTGGCTCTTTTTCTGCTAGACCCCTTCAAATATCTGCTCAAGGGTATCAAGGCCTTGGTCACATTTTCTTTCACTAATTCTCCTCTTAAAAGGTCCACTGATGCTAAATTCAGTTATGTGGAATATACCAAACCCATTAATTATAATTAGAGAAATCCTGGGATACATACTACATTCAGGATAGGCAAGTTACTATATCATAATCTCTATTTAGATTTAGTTTTTTTAAATATTGCACAGTGTCTTCCAGGCCTTTGTTTCTTTTCATCCTGATTGGCCAAGTCTTCTTGTAACCAGATTCCTTGAGTCAGTGGCTTTCAGATTAATTCATCTTTACTCTTACCTCTCAGTTTAATGTTAGAGCTATTTCCCCACTTTCTTTGTCTCTGACAAAGCGAGCTCTATTTTTTTGGACCTTAGGTTAAATTTTGTTTCTGGTTGAAACTACTCTCCTGAGGCTTCCTAGATCCTGTTTTTCAAGAATTTTTCAATCCTTTCCTCTGTGAAGCCTTCCTTGCCTATTCTGTATAGAATTTGTGTAATCCCTCTCTGAATTTCCACAGCATTTATTTTTTAACAGTACTTATTTTCTATATCATTCACTTGGTATATCTTCAAACTGACAATTAAAAAAATGTCTATCGTATGGTAGGTCCCATGCTAAATATAGGAAATATGTAGATAACCAAGTTAACTATTCCAAGTCTTAGAGAGCTAGTAATTTAGTGGAAGAGAAAGTATGTTACAACTAACCTCTATATAATTTTATAAGTATACAATAGATGTCTGAAATGCTATGGGAACATGGATGAATAATAGATTGGTATAGAAATAAAAGGAAGTTTTACATAAAACTATAGGCTTATATAAATTAAATGAATGAATATAACCTTTAAGACTCAGCTTTTGGGCACCATTTTTACCTGAAAGTCTCCCCTAAGTCTCCAGACTACATTTGATCCCCTTTCTTCAGTGGCTAGATATAACTTTACTGTAGCATTTATTCTATTATGCTGAAATAAATTCTGTAAGTTTGTCTCCTTACTATATCTACATTTCTGGGAAAAAAGACTGTGTATGATTTTGGATTCCTGATACCTAACACAATGCTTGTTGCATAATAGATGTTCAATAAATGTCTTCTGAACTGAACAACAAAACAACAAAAAACATGAATGTTTGGAAATTGCAAGTAGTTTTGTGTGGCAAATTGTGAGAGGCACAGGAGAGGAGAGTGAAGTGGCCAAAGATAAGGCTAAAAAATAGCTAGGACAAAGTTGTTAACCTGATTAGGCAATGTATTGTTGGTTATCCTTTTATATGCATATTTCTTGTTAGAATGCTTTCTTTAGAGACAAGGATTAAATCTTACATGTCAAAATATTTAATTCGGCATCAGGCACAGTTCCTTGCACATAATAGATGTTCAGCAAATCAAAGGAGAGTTAAATAATCAGATGACAGCATCCACTTAAAAGTACTTTGAAGATTATATTATGATTCAATGATTAGTCATGGATAGTAGGCAGTGACTATACTCTGTCCTAGATAATGATAGAGGGAGCATTCTTTTGATCCATTGTTTTCCTGTGAACAGAACCTATGTGCATTCTGAAATCATGAAACTATAAACAAACTTAAAACATTAAATAGCTACTTTTTTGTATGTGTTAAGTTTTGGACTCTCCACTCATAAAGAAGTATCAAATGAGATGAAAACTAACTACCACCAGTTTCTTTTTTTTTTAAAATGAGGTTTTTGCATATGTCCTGGCATCAAATATAGAGTCTGTTGAATTGCCTGACTTTAATATTAGCTAGACAAACTGCCTGGCTCACTACAGCTATAAGCTTGTAGTAAGAATTGACTTAGATAGTATAAATAATATAAATTATTATTGAAACATAAGACAGAGTTTGATGCTGTACTATGCTGGCAACTCTTAACAACTGGTTTTCCAGAAAAAAAAAAAAAGAAAAAAAGCTCTGATCTGTAGCATATGCTGATTTCAGTGATATACATACTTCCATTATGAGCCATTTACAGTGATGTAAATACTTCCAAACTACCCATGTGAAGTTACTGAAATACGAAGTTAGGAAGAGATGCTAACAATCAACTCTTCTGAATCTGTAAGAGTCAGCTCAGCACACTACGAGTTTGGATAATAGCTATTGTAATTAAAAATGTTTTTAAATGAACATTGGCTGGGTGCTCAGGACTCTTCTAAATGCTTTATATACTGTATTTCATTTATTTTACTCAGCAACCTATAAGGTAGGTTCTACTTTTTAATTCCCATTTATGGGAACCTGTGTCTCAGAAAAACTAAATAATTTGCTCATATTACACATCAAAGAATAAGTGGACTATAGATTCAAAAACTTAGTTTGATTCAACTCTACTCCTCCAACTACTATTCAATATTTCTTTCAGGATATAAAATTAAATTATGTTCAGCATAGTTTTCATGTTAAATGTATTTTTTATTTAATGTCAATATATGTAATTCCTTGAAAACTTTAAGTAAAAGATAGCTATATAAATTTGCCACATCCAACTAAATATTTATGTAACTCATCTCAGGAAAAATCTTTACAAAAGGAGGAAATAATCTAAGTAATTTTAAGTTTATGTGATTAAAAAAAGACATTTTGTCATCTCAAAAATCTTGAAAAGGTTTTTACAAAAGTCTAATTGGAAAGAACTCATAATTATTTTTAAAAAACGTGTTATTTGCAATTGCATGGATTCTAATAAAATACAAACTTTTGCTTTATTTCAGTGACAGAGTTCTTAAATTGTCGCTGAAATTTATTAGATTATCAAATGGATGTTGTAAATAGTGGAACATTCCACCTGTTTTTCCAATACTTAGAACTCAGGAAAAAGGTTATTTCTAATTAGCTAAGCATGCAGAAAATATAATAACATAATAATGAGGAGAAATTTAGAAGTTAAAGAAAAAGGTTAGTAAATAAAACTGTAGGTGTCTGAAGATGATTGTAAACTTTGGATCACTGCAGAAAACTTTCCCAAGTAAGACCTGCCACTATACTTTAGGCAAACGAAGCAGCATATGACCTAGACTGAAACTGCGAAGGGCTTTATACTTTTAAGGGATGACAAGAAGTTAAGTGCTGCAAGAAAGTAAGTTGTGTTGTGGGAGTGGATGTGGAAGCTGAAAAAAACAGTTTAGAACTGAACTATGAGGAACTTTCTATGTCAAATTAAAGTTTGTATTTTATTCTGTAGGGCATCAAAAGTTAAAAGAAGTTCTTAAGAAAGTAACAAAATGATTTAATATTCTATTAAGAAAAAAACTCTCGTAATGGTGTTGGGCAGAAGTTGAGAAGAGACTAGTAAAATGAAGATTGGTTTATTACAATATTCTCAGAAAAAGATAATGACGGATTGAAATAAAGATGATACATTATGGATAAAAGGGAGATTAATTTCAGGGTCATATTTGATGTAAAATCAACAAGATCTGATGAATGTCTATGTAGGAGATGCATTTTGGGGAAATAGTAAAACAAAAAAATAAAAAGTTTAGGCTAATACTAAGAGTTTTAGTTTAGGAGACTGAATAGATGATGATGTCATTAATGAACATTGAGGACAAAAAGGTGATTTACAGTTTAAAGCATTTGCACATATGTTGTCATATTTAAGATATTTATGTTACAAATTACCATTACTGCTCTAATAAAAACTTAATCTCATATGCAAATAAATGTACACAGTATCTTGATTTTATTTTCCCCTAGTGCTTACCATTGACTTGATGAAAAGTGCTTATTTGTGTTATTTATAACCATATTTATTTTAAATATTTTTAGTAAGTGATGATGTTTTCCTCTCTAACTGCTGTATTTAATTTAAATATTTTTGTTAGTGGTTCTTTTAACTATTTGAAATATATTTTATTATCTTTCAGTTTGAAACAAACTTTTAGATTTAGCATATTTATTCACCTCTTACATGATTTATTAAAAGAAGTAAAAGTAAAAAACTGCCATGTCACATTTCTGGTCCTACCATGAAACTTAAATGATGCTAAAACCAATATTTAAAGTCCATTTTGGACTCCTATGGTGTTATAGCTCAACATAGTTTTCATGTTAAATGTATTTCAACATGATTATAAAAGCAAGTCTCTAACGCATAACATTAAAGCAAAAATAACACAAAACAAGAAACTTAAGGCACTTTCAAGACACCATAAATCCATCTGAATTGGTAAATGAGTATTAACCGTGGAGTCATTTCATTTCTTTTAATTAACTGATGTACTTAGAGGCACTGGGGATACTAAAATTAATAAATCCTTGTGCTGATTAATGGAACCTAGTGGAGGGGACATATAAACAACCCAATACAATAACACATTTTAAGTGTTCTACAGTTAGAAATAAATTGCTATAGGAAACCGATGACGATGCAAGTAATTCTGCTCAGGGATTGGCTTCAGCAGGGAGGAGGAAGAGAAGCTTTCACAGAAAAGGTAACTTTTGAGTAGGGCCCTTTAAGGTTTAATAAGAAGTTGCCAGGAGGAGAAAGTGAAGGGCTTTGAGAACAGACATAAAAAAGCAAGAAAATAAACATTCTGGTGTAGGCAGCATGGGGGCAAATTGTTTCTTGTTTTTTTTTTTTTTTTTAAAAAAAAAAGAAAAAGAAAAAGAAGTTGAAAGAGTTAAGTAAGACCTAGTAGTGAGGATGTGGCATACCATGCTTAAGGACACTCAACTTGATATTTATATTGAGTGAATTTCTGATTTAACTCTAATAGGAGATTGTGTCATATCTTCAGTATGGGGTTTATCTCATGAACTCATTAATCCTTTTATTCATTCAGAGTTGAACTATAAGAAGACACCAAGCTAAAAGAAATCAGATAGATGCGGTCTTTAAAGCTCAGTTTACTGTTATTAAGGAAGGTCAGAACTTCAAAGGAAGGGTTGGGTAAAGCGATATAGAAAAATGTGACATTTGAAATGGGCTTCGAGGCATCGGTAAGATTTGGACAAGTCTCATTTATATTTTGATTATGATGAGTTGACACAATTTTTTGCATTTCTCACTTATAACTGGTTCATTTTCTAGGTGGCATTTAAAAAAATAAAGGAAAAAACCCACATAAACAGTGGTTTTAATAGGTATTGTTTGAAATGGCAAGTGGCCGTTAGTATAATGTTTAAATAAGTAAATGCAAGAAAAGACTCTTTTTTTGGTCGTTATTGCTGTAAGTTTCTTCAGGATAGAGAAAATAACTATACGTTTCTGTGTCTTCGAGTCAAACAATTGTTGAGTTACATGCAATACTTCTGGGTTTTATTTGAATTTTAATCCTTAAACAGTGTAGAGTTGTTAAATAATGATATGATGGAGATACAATTTGCCCTTCGGCAAACTAGCTAGCTGAAGAAATAATGAAACATCAAGTTCCAGATCAATCTAGCCTAGAAATCACAATCAATGGCATTTACTTTAGATTTTAAAAATCTTGATCCTAATATCATACTAGTTCATCAATTATATACACCTTAGCTACATGAGTCACCCCTTATGGGCTTCCCATAGGCATAGAACAGAATGGATTAGAAAAGAATATAGATTTGTGGAAAATCTGAGATAAAAAAGCAATAGAACATTAAAATACACAGAAGTAGAACTTGGAGAATTCACTGATGTGGAATCTGAACCACTGCCACATTCTTATTTATAGTGTTAATGAAGTGCATGTGCTGCAAGGCTTTCTACAAATTTAAGTAAACATTTCTCTAGAGGAATTTACATTGAAATAATCACAGTGTATCTAAGTATTTAAAAGACATGAAACTGGTGAACATCTTATTACCTAAAGTAGAAGGCTACTTATATATTGCCATCTATGCTCCCATGGGTTCTGAAGTTAGGATTCCAGTTGCACATTATTACAAATTTTAACATAAAATGTGATATAAAACATACCAAGCTTGAAACAACCACCAAGGGGACTGAGGTGTTTATTACTGAGCACTAGTTACATGTTTCTTAAGAAACATGTATATAATAATAATAAACATTTTGAAAAATATTTTCTTTATGATTATAGAATTCACAAAAACCAGAATTGACTGGAAATTATAAATGATTCTCAAAGCAGGAAAAAAAAAACCCAAGAAATATCATCTAAAAATTTGTTAGTAGGTATGAGTCAGACTGTATTATTATTATGTTTACACTAAATGGAGTAGTTCAAACATACATTATTTTATCTCTAAATAATTTTATCCACAATATTTGAGAAGAAATCCCCACAGCCCATAGTAAACTATTTTTTTTTAGTCTTAAGTGAAGAATAATAATTATCCGGATAATAATTTCCACACAGTTTTTCCTCAGATAGTCAGACTGTTAAATACTGGTGGCTTTCCCCCACCAAACACACTTTATTAGTGAAGTGGAAATATTAATATAATCTTAAATGCCGCTGGAATGATTAAAAAATTTTTCCATACACAGAGAGATTTGGTCTGGTGCTGACAGAACTACACGATTTTACTGGCGAGTCACTCGAGCGTTGTGGAGATGCCGTTTCTGAGGTAAACAAAATTTTAGAATTTAGAAAATAAAGTTGTTACCATTCACAAATTTTGTTTAAGTGAGAGATTCTAACTTTTCCCCTTCGTTCTACCAGAGAGAAAAAAGCCTTTAGACTCGCTACAGTCGTGGCATCAGAAAAAGGCGCTAAAAAGAAACAATGTAACGGCCCAGGGTGCTCGGAACTTCAGTGGGGAGACAACCGGAGCGCGTGGGTGGGGGAAGGGAGAGGCGGGGCTGAGGATGGCGGGCGGGGCTGAGGGTGGCGGGCGAGGCTGAGGGTGGCGGGCGGGGCTGAGGCTGGGGCTGTGGAGGGGCGGATTCGGGGTGGGGCAAACCCTGAGATCAGGCTGAGACCAGGCTCTGAGGGGCGGGTCGGGGGCGTGACCAGGGTGGCCCGGCCCTCCTTATTTAAAGAGTGGAGCGCCGCCGGAACCTCGGAGAGATTCTTTCTGTTCGCTGTCGCGTCGCTCCCTCAGCCCACGCCTCGGATGGCCGAGCTCAGAAAGCCTACCTCCTCTTTAACGCCTCCTGAGGACTCGGATTCCCAACCACCCAGTAGCAAGCGGCTCTGTCTTGAGGAGCCTGGCGGTGTCTCTAAGGCGGGCTGGCGACTGCCTCTGGTGCCTCGCTTGTCTGAGGTGGAAAAAATCTGGGAGTTGTCGCCTAGACCCTTCAAGGGACTCTTTGTTTCAACGAATGCGATTTTTGATAACTCCACAGACTCGTGTGTGGAGAAATCAGTCAGTGGGAAGCAGATATGTAACCTGGGATGCCCAAATCTCAAATTCCAGTTGAGTAGCTGTTTGCAGTCTCCCCCCTCACAAAGTCCTGATTCTGATTTGAGGGCTTCAGGAAGGTCTGAGGCAGGACTGCGTGACACAGAGGCTTTCAGTGTGCACCACAGTGATAGCTCCAAAGCAGGGTTTAGTCAACTTCTGCCCAGCACCTCTATACACGATATACATGGAATTAGAAATGAGAATCGAAAACAACAGTTTGTCCAAGGAAGAGACAAGGTTCACAAAGAAAATCCATTTTTAGATGTTAACTTTTACAAGGAAACTAAATCACCATTTCATGAAATTAAGAACAGATGTAAAGCTGACAGTGTTATGCCATCAAATAAAAGAGAAAATAACATTTCATCATCGGTACTAAAAATATCAAAATCTCAAAACCAGCCCAGCTTGGAAATTGCCAAACCTAGCTATTTTAGAGATAGCAGCACAATAAGTGTCCCTCAGTTTCCAACGGACTTAAATAGCAAAATGTCCTCTGTCTATTTAAAGGAAATAGCGAAGAAAAAGAATGACAAAAAAGAGGCATATGTTAGGGATTTCACAAACATTTACTGGTCCCAAAATAGACCTGATGTTAAGAAGCAAAAGTTACAGAATGATAAAAAAGTTGTAGAAGCGGAAAATATTTTTTCCGAATGTTATGAAAATGACTACGCATCACTCAGCAGCCAAAATACTTGTAAGAGAAAAGACTTGATCAGTTCAAACTACTGTAACTACAGTAGTATCAAATGTGATGTAAGAGACTCTAGAAAGAATTTCGCTATACTAGAAAATGCAAATTGGGAAGAAGCAGAATGTCTGGACAGTTACATACCTACCAGGTTGGAAAAATCTCAAAACTGGGACTGTAACGTTAGACATATTTTGAGAAGAAATAGAGGAAATTGTTGGATTATAAATAATTACAAGACTAAATGTGAAAATATGAAAAAAAGTGAAGAAAAATGGAATTGGCTATTATTATCAGAAATAGACCTTTTAAGCAAGGAAGATTACCGCTGTACAAAAGTCATGAATGTACATGAAGAACAATCAAAGCTTCTCATAAGAGAAATATTAGGTAGTCAAATAGCTTTAATAATGACTGTTTGGCTAAATGGTAAAGGAGAAAATGATAATACTGTACAGTTGAGATACAATGCTACACAAAAAGTCTTTCACGTGAACAACCCTTTTGAAAGTTTCATTGTAGAAATTTTTTATTTCCATAAAAGTATTTCAGGAAATCAAAAAGATAATAGTATTTTAACCTGCTATAACATTTTGAAGTGTAAAAAGGAAATTGGTAAAATTGGTATTCAAAATCTAATAACCAGAAACATGAATACAAATATAAAGAATGGACTTTTAAGCATATATTTACAAGACAGTGTTTCAGAACCTTTAGATATTATATTGAAAACTAACATAGCTTTTTTGCTTAATAACTTTGACTCTTTAACAAGAATTGAAAATGATTTTGAATTAGAAGAGGAATGCATTTTCAAGTGGATGCTTTATTTGAAGTATCCAAAAAATATTATAATGGAAAATTATACTGCATATCTAGCAAGGATTTTAACTTCTTCAAGACTATTAGAAGATAATATGAAACCTATGTTAAAGAAAAGGAAGTTATTTAGAATTGAACACGTTTTTGAAAAGTCTAAGAAAAAATCCATTAATTCCGTCAGTACGACAACTCAAAATACAGGTTTGTCAATTTTTGAATCATATGAAAAAATTCCCCTTTTAATGGACTTTGATGACATGGAAGAAATTTCTTTAATAAGAGAAATTACTTGTCGGAATATGAGTTGTCCTCAACAACTCATGAATGTGGAAAATTGGGCTCACTATTGTTCTAGTACTATTAAAACATCTGTTAAGTCTTGTCCTCAATTTATACAGAACAACCATGGATATATTAATGAAAATTTTTATGAAGTAAATATGCATGGACAAGATTTAAATATGGAAAGCAAACAGGGACATAATATCAGTAGCTTTAATTGTGAGCACATATTTGAAGGTTTCTGCAATGTTAGGCAGCAGGCCATACCAAGAAGCCACAACACAATCCATAATGAAGAGACTCGTACCATTTCTATAACTCAAGTACTAAATTTTTGTAACTTGTTAAGTGAAATAGAAGAAAAAAAATATGACTTAATTTTGAAAGAGGAAGTAAAAGTCACAGCTGAAAGTTTAACCAATAGTTTCCAAATTCACAAAAATACTAAGATAGAAAAGGAAGAGAGAGATAGTTTTTTTCCAATGGATGATATGTTTTCTGTACAGTCACTCTCATTAATAAGTAGGGAAGTAAATGTGGAAGAAAATAAATACCTTAATCAAAATTATGTAACAGATAGAAATGAATATGAGAGTATTTTGCCAGAAAGGGAGATAGCTAATTCAAAGGATTTTCGTAGAAAGAATGACTCTGTATTATATGTTAAACATCAGTTTGAAACTGGTCTGAGTGAAGGGAATGATGAATGTTTTCAGGACTTAGCTGCTAAATATTTATCAACAGAAGCTCTGACAATAGTAAAAGATTTTGAGATGAAGAGAAAATTTGATTTAGTACTTGAAGAACTTCGTATGTTTCATGAAATTAGTAAGGAAAATGAAATTCTAAGCACTGTGGAAACAAACAATGGGCAAGAAAATTACTTTGGAGAAAATGATGCTGAGGAGGTAAAAATGGAGACAGAAAAAGATTTGAAAATGGTTGTAGTCAACAAAATAAATGCATCTTCCTCGTTCTGTGATACTACAGCAGGTCCTAATACGTGTAAACGTCACCAAAGTTTATTTAAATGGAAAACTGTACCCAATAATGGAGAACAGGAAGTTCCTAATGAGAGTTGTTATCCAAGTACCTCAGAGGAAGAATTACTTTATTCTACTTCTGAGGAAGGTATGAAATTCATTTTAAAACATTCTTTCTCATGCTAGAAAAATTACTGCTTTTTTCTATGTAGGCCAAATGTATAATTCTGACAAAAAAGAAGGAAGGTAGAGATAAAATGCAAGACAATGTTTATTGATGCACACTATTTTCTTTTTTCTTTCTTCCCCCCACCCCCTCCCCCAGGAAGAAGCCACAGCTTTTATTTATGATAGAAACAATACAAATTTCAAAGCAAGCTGCAGTTACTCCTTGGAAACACCAAAAAAAAAAAAAAAAGTTGTTTTCACATGGTTACATTGTTAATTCCACAATAGCATTTACCATATCATTACTTGTACTTCAGGGTCAGGACTCGAACTGCCTTTGGTCTCAACACATTTGCTTCTGACATGACCAATTGTATGTCCTTAACTTCTTTTTTTTTGAGACAGAGTCGAGCTCTGTGGCCCAGGCTGGAGTGCAGTAGCACCATCTTGGCTCACTGCAACCTCTGCCTCCTGGGTTCAAGTGATTCTCCTGCCTTAGCCTCCCGAGTAGCTGGGATTACAGGCGCCTGCCACCACACCCAGCTAATTTTTGTATTTTTAGTAGGGATTGGGGCTTCACCGTGTTGGCCTGGCTGGTCTCCAGCTCCTGGCCTCGTGATCCACCCATCTTGGGCTCCCAAAGCGCGGGGATTTTAAGTGTGAGCCACTGCGCCGGCCTTATGTCCTTAACTTCCACACCTGTTTCATCAACCTCTTCCTCTTCACTCTCCTCTTGTACAGTTGGAGTCTGTGTGTTTTCTTGAATGTTTGAGACAGCTTCGCCTTGAACTTTGACACAGCTTCACCTTGAACTTTGAATTTCTCAGCAGCTGCTAGCTGGGTGCACAGTATTTTCTCATAAAGATGTATTCAAATGTTCAAAAATATACTGAAGTTGAAGGAAACAAGTTAATTTTAAAAAGGAGCTTTGAAGAGTCCTACTTCATTTTTCTAAATATTAGGAGCCAACTGAAGGAAATATTTTGTTTATACTGTTGTTATTTTATATAAAAGTTATTTTTTGCTGTAACATACCATTCTTTATTTTCAGATTGTGAAACACCTTTACCTAAAAGACCTGCTTTTCTCCCTGATGAATGTAAAGAAGAATTTAAATATTTATTGAGAGGAGGTAACATTGTGGTTACTTTTTAGGATACCTTCTAAGATGATTATTGCATTGTGGTATTTTTAGTATGAGGAAAGTATAGATATTCATGTTGTTCAAAATAAATACAAAGTTTTAGCACTTTTTAAAAGCATTAATATTATACTAATAAATTCTAATAATTAAAAATTGGGTAACAGTTAAAATGCTATTTAGAATATTATTGGGAAATGCATTCTGCAAAACTACGTTCAGATATTTGTATTGATGTTTTAAAATGACTATATGTTAAGTGTTGTATATGCCTAGTTTACACATCTAATATATGCAATATTTACAAAACCAAAAAAGATATTTAGATAAGTTGGGTTTCCATTGATGAGATGTTACTCCCAATTTATCTATCTATCTATCTATCTATCTATCTATCTATCTATCTATCTATCTAAATATATATAGAGAACATTGAGCATAGAGAACATGCTGTATGCTTTTCATTGTTATGAAGATTTTATATGGACATTTTATTATGCAAGTAAAAAATATTTGCCATTTAGTCATGTTAACATGATTTTTGACTGATGTTTATACTTTTGGTTACATTAAAAATACAACTAGGCCGGACATGATGACTCACACATGTAATCCCAGCACTTTGGGAGGCTGAGGTGGGCGGATCACGAGGTCAGGAGATCCAGACCATCCTGCCTAACACGGTGAAACCCCATCTCTACTAAAAATACAAAACATTAGCCAGGCATGATAGTGGGCACCTGTAGTCCCAGCTACTTGGGAGGCTGAGGCAGGAGAATGGTGTGAACCTGGGAGGCGGAGCTTGCAGTGAGCCTAGATTGAGCCGCTGCACTCCAGCCTGGGCGACAGAGTGACATTCTGTCTCAAAGAAACCAAAAACCAAAAAACCAAAAAACACTAAAGAAAAATTAAACAATGAACTTTATCTTTTGCCCAGTAGATCTACAATATCAGAATAAAACACAGTATGTCTAACATTCATTTCACCTTGTGGTACCAAGAGTGTAGGGTAGTGGTAGGATTGAAATTATGGAACTAGGTAAAGTTATAATCCCATCAGAAATTTCTGGTATTATACAACATGGTTAGATCTAAAAAGAGTAACATTGTAGGTTAAATATAGTTACTAAGACATCTTAAGTCATGCATCATGTCTCAAAACATTTTTTCTGAGTTCTCATAGTCAGCAGAATGTTACCTCTGATACTTTTATTGTCACCTCAGAATTGTATCTTTTCCTCTTTTCTTAGCTTACAATGTAATAGTTTTAAAGATTAATCAAAACACTGGAAGATCAAAAGCCCACAGGTAGTCTCTTCTCCCCGGAATGAAGGAAATAACTGATGGAACAATACTCCTTGAGTCAAAAAATAGGATGGCAAGACCTAGCCTGGAAAGGATAGGGTTTGCTTCTTCTAGGGCAGAAAGAAAGGAAGAAATTGGCTTAGCAATATATTTTGATATAGAATAAAGGAAGCTTGGGAGTATATATTCATGATTATAATTGTGATAATAAAATAGATGTAGGAGGAGGATAAAGAATGTGTACACATTGGAAAAGCAATCATTACATTTGTTTGAAATATCTAAACCCATATAGCAATGTGATTCTGCCTTCACAAGTTAAAGTGACTTGTTGTGAAATGTGAAAAATATTGTATGAATTCAGCCAGAATTATTTAATACTATGTTAGGATGGCAGTCTTGGATTCACTTTCAAAGGGCACAAAAGTTGAGTGATCTTCCTGAGGCTTGTTAAAATCCACAGTAAGAGAAAAGTTGGAAGATCCTGGGGAATGGAGTTAATATGAATGGATTTTAATGATCTGCCTGGTTAGAGTGGGAGCCTGCTTATACACAGTCATTTTAAAGGCATCAGAAAGATCCCAGTTATCTTGAAAAGTTTTGATACCCACCCACCTGCCATCATGATGCCTCTTCTCTTAACGTTTCCATTGACTACTAAATGTCTTCAATGGATCCCTTCTCTCTTTCCATCTCTCTCTTCTCTCTGTGGTGTGAAGGCAAGTACGGTACTGAAATTATTTTGAGCACGTGTTATATGCCAACCAGTCAGTTCACCCGTGCTTTATATATCATTTAGACCAATGGGGGATCTTGTGATCCAACAGTGTTGTCTTATTTAAATGATCCTTTTGTGTTCAAAGATCTAGCAATAATGTATTTTTCTTTAACCTTTTATAATTAATTTTCTAACTTTAATATTGAATCAAGTATAATAAACTGATTTATATCTATTTTGTGTTGTTTTTCTCCCTATTTATTATACATGTAGTTTAATTTCGTATTCTACTTCATTAAGGTTTACATAGATACACACAGATTCTTTTTGGTTCAGGTTAGTAAAAATCACGCTACTAACCTTTTGTGAGATTTAACATTTGATTACACTGTTTTTGGTATAACAGGCTATTATATTGAGGTCATAAAGATTCACTAAAATTTGATTTACATGTTTGGTTTTACATATGTACCTCACAGTTTATTTAAAAACCCCTGAAAGTTAGAGATATTGTATTTTATTATAAGAGGTAGTTGACTTTACATAACTGATTTAGTAACAGATGTGTGTATCTCCATGAACTGTTTTGGACATCTTCGAAAATGGTATAGTATGATGTTAAAGAACAATTTCTAACTCAAAGCCCTCTATTGATGCATAATAGATGGAGTACATTTGTGTTCTATTACTGACAATGACCTCCATTAGAAACCAAACATAACCATTAACAATACAGCATAGTTGTTTAGCTACCAATAGGAAAAATGACCGGTGTTTAAAGCTACAACATCAAGTTGGTTTTAAAACCTATACGGTGTTGTTGTGATTGTTGTTAAGGTAGACTGCCTGATTGGAATGTTGAATTTATTTAGTTGCTGTGTTTTATGGGGCAAGTTACTTAACTTTTTGTGCTTATGTTTTTCATATTTTAAAACTGGAGCTAGAATTAAATAAAATAATGCATTTAAAGTATAGTGCCTGGCACATAAATAATAAGTGCTCAGTAAATATTCAGTAAATGTTGCTAATATGATGATTAGAAGTAAAGATTTTTAGGCATAGAAACTTGATAATTTTTACTCTTTTATTGTCTTATATTTTTAGGTAGTCACTTCCCACATGGCATTTCAAGAGTACGACCTCTTAAGACATGCAGTAGGCCAATCAGGATTGGTTTGTCAAGAAAAGCAAGGATTAAACAACTTCATCCTTATCTGAAACAAATGTGTTATGGAAACTTAAAAGAAAAGTTTTGACTTTCATATTTCAAAATATTTTACAACATCTAGAAATGTTTTGTCTTCTTTGGATAAATGTTCTTCCAGCTTGGGGGCTTGGGGCTTGCTTTATTATAAAGTGGAGAATATTTTTTTTGAGTGTATAAATTATTGTATTACCTTTAAAAGTTATAAAATATTTTATGGATTTTCATGTCATTGAAAAATGTACACATTAAAGCCATTTCATGATTGGATAAAACATGTTGACTTATTAGTTTTCATGATATATGCATGTAATCCTTTTGTGGAGAAAATTGATAGCCTTTATTTTCTAAAAAGGATCTGTGGCTCATCATGAACTACTGTTCTAATCCACTTCCCCCATTTTTCAGGTGAAAAAATAGAGGTACAGAGGGGATGAATAAGCTTTTCATGTCACAGCATTTGTATTAAGATTGGAATAAAGACTCTCTCCTCTGTAACATTCTTTCTCACTTTTTTCTGCGTTCACTTTCCAATCTTTATCTTTTCTTCCAGAGTCTATCTTTGACCCCAGAGCAGAGTTATGATTATGTAGTTAATACTTAATATTAATTTGTTTATTCATGGAACAAATATACTGTAATACTCCTACTATTGTCTTTGGCTCAGTAATAGAATAAAGAAGACATGTGTAAGACCTCGCCTTATGGAGCTTACTTTCTATGCTTGACATTGGTAGAAAAATGTAGGATATACATAATTTAAATATCAGTAGAATAAAATATACTTTAGACAGAGAAATAACAAAAAATGGGCTAGTTAGCAAAATGTAAGGAAAGAAAGGAGCATCAAGAAAGCATAAAAAACAAAGCATCTGATAGCAGAAGGAGGACTAAATGTATTAATTCACAAAATAGATTTGACTGGATAAAATTATCTTACTACAAGCAAACATTCTCAGACGTACTGAAAACCACCTCAAATTTGGCTCTCTTCATTAATTTCCATCCCCCACCATATACTTTCCAATTTCAATATCTTAGTCTAATTTTTCTTCTGCCCTCATAGAACTCATTACCTTCTTAAACTGTAATTTATACCTTGCTAGAATATAAGCTCCTTGAAGGCAGAATTCTTTTCTTTTCCCCACTGATATATCCCAAGTGTCTAGAATAGTATGCCCCCCGTCAATACTCCTATTATTTGCCTGCCTAAAGAAACAAATTTCTACTCCAGTCTCATACTAGCTATGTTTTTTTTTTAATTCTTAATAGCTTTATGCCCCTGGGCAAGCTCCTCATTTCTAAAAAGGGGATAATGTTATCTCCTGGGATTATTGTGAGGATTAAATAAACTAATACATACCACGTATTGTAACAGCTCTGATACACAGTAACTACTCAATAAGGAGTACTTACTGATACATAGCAACTACTCAGTAGTTAATAACTATTTAGAATGTTTGTTTTCTTGAAATTTTGTTCTGGATTTTGCATTAGATTATTTTCAGAAGTATGCTATTCTTATGAGTTTTATAAAAATGTTTCTTTTTTTCCCTAAAAGGTCCTGCCTTCCCTCTTCCTTCTTTTTATTGTTATTAGCCCCATGTTGGATTTTTCTGTAGTCATACAAGGTAAATCTCATCACAATCAAGATCTGTCTTCACAACCTTAGTCCTTTGTCCTGTTCTCTGTCACTCTGTGTGAATATTTAATTTTGTTCTCAGGTCTGTATCTCTAGGACAGGATTATATGCTTCTAGTCTTATTCCTAGTACCACAAAGGCTTTTATGGATACTTTTATCCTTTCTCTAATAAAGAGCATATTCACTTACAACCACTCAATGCTGGTTCTTTCATATTCTGAACTGATTGAACATGTGGCAAGTTTAAACTCCTAACACACACTGTGCTGCTTACAATGGTTTTCCATGCCACTGCCCTATTACTAGCTTTGATCTCTAGAGCTTTTCTTCTAGGGATGACACCTCCCCAGATGCAAAACTTACTCCTGCTAGTGTAATTCCTCAAGCACTTCTTCCTCAACTACCTCCAACCAAATACACAACATAAGCACACAGGATCTTCCCCCTCCTGCCCAGTTCTGTGAGTTATTTTCTCCAGAAACAGAAAGTTGGAGGATAGGAGGAAGGCAACATTTTAGCTCTTGTGTTTTTGCATCTTCTTCATAGCCAGGTTTGGAAAGGCTGCATGGGATCTGTGATAGAAGACATTTTAAACTGATATCCATCCTCTCTCCACCTTTTTCTTTTTTATCTTTGCTCTTAAAATGTAAAAGTTGAGTGCTTTCATATCAGAGGAAATATTTAAATGATGAAAAGCCACTTTAAAAACTACTTGCTTTTATTCAACCTTAGACTAAATCTCTGTGTTACTTCAGTTTAAAGTTACAAGCTTCTGGATCCATAACTGTGAGCATGAGAAGAGAAGCAGAGCCTTATATTAAATCAGCTTGAAAAAGTGCTGTGGATAGTCTGTACCTTAAGTATGCAAATCTCTGAGTTAATATTACCTGTTTAACCTTATTTAGTTAAGTAAAATGGAAAACAAAATATGCAATAAAGTTGATCTTCAGTTCCATCTAAATTGCCACATAAAAGAATGTTTATAGAGTCAGTCACCATTTTGGGAAATCTTTTTAATAACACAAGGCATTACACATTTACATTGACACATAATTGTGGCAGAGTTTATCCTGCTAAAAAGAATCTTTTGGATTAAACGGAATAGGATATCAGGATCTGAAATTATATTTTTCCCATTTTGTTGTAATACATATCATTATTTGAAACTATCTTTGCTAGATAAGCCTATTTAACATATTATTTTAAAAGCACAGCATATTCAGAAAGGAACAGTCAGTAAACCATACCTCCTATCCAGGCAATGGGCAAAAAATAAACTCAAGATCTAAAGGTCTCTGTAATTTCTTCTGTAATTTTATAATTTGGAGACACTTGTAATAAAAAAAAAAAAGGAAGTCTGTGGATCTCTTCCTTGAATTCAAGACTCATAACTTTTACTCAACCTCTCCACTGTGGTGACTAATAGGCATTACAAAGCTACTATGGCTGGCCCAAACTGAGCTTCTGATATTTGTTCCCAAACTCTTCCTTCCACAGTGTTTCTTATTTCAGTGAATGGCAATTCTATTCTTTTAGAGAAGAAATGCTGGAGTCATCCTTGACACTTATTTTTTTCTCATAACACATGGCTGGCCCATCAACCAATCCTATTGCCTTTAGCTTCTCTTGTCTGGATTATTGCAACTGAGTCCTAACTGATCTCCCTGCTTCAGTTCTTGCTCCCCTTCAGTTTATTCTGGACACAGTAGTCAGAATGATTCTTTAAAACATAAGTTGTAGCATATCACAGTTTAGCTCAAAACCTTCCAAAGCCTTTCCATCTCACTCAGAATAAAAGCCAAAATTCTTACTTTCATGTATGAGGGCTACAATGATCTGACCTTCTCTTGCCTCCTTAAACTCTTCCCTGTATTTTCCCCTTGTTTATTCCTCTGAAACCACAATAGTCTTCCTGTTTCTTAGACACATTAGGCGTGCCCCTGACTCATGGCTTTTGCACTTACTTTCTTTTCCTGGAATGCTTATTCCTAGGATATCTGGATTGCTTGCCTTGTACCACCTTCCTAATAGCTTTATTCAAATGTCGTCCTCTAAGTGTGGCCTTTCCTTCCTGCTAACATTCATCTTCCCTTTCCCTGCTTTCAGTTTTTCCTCCTTAATAATTTACTATGGACATACTACATATTTTACTTTCTATTTTGTTTATTGCCTGTCTTCCCCACTAGGTTTTAAACTCTGTGAGGGCAAAAGTCTTTTGTATTATGTTTATTGCTCTATCCCCAGTGCCTACGACAGTGCTTGACGTAAGTATTCAATAAATGTTATTGAAAAAAAATTGAATAATGAGACCAATAGCAAGTATGTCTTAAACATGTCATGCTGAATAAACTTCTTCTTGAGTCATATAGCTTTATGCCCTCCTGGAATTTAAAGGTCTCTTCCTTCTTCTTTGCTATTCTGTTTTGTATTTTCTCCTTGAACCAGAGAAGTGAAAACAAACTTGGATCTAGATCATTTACTGTGTGTTCTTCAGGCATTTAGCTGCCTAACTTGTCTGAATTTAAAATTAGTCTTTTTTAATCAAGAAAAAAATAAGGCAAACCATAGTAAAATGTAGTATGTATTTAAAATTCCATGTCCTATCTCTTATGCCACTTAAAATCTTTGTAAATCACATCAGTATTTAAATTTTCTAATGGCCTTTTCCTTTTGTGTTAGTAAAAAACATCTATTAGAGTTTTCCAAATTTTTATTTTTGCCTTTTTACTTTTATAACTCCCCTTTAAACAGTCTTTTAAACTTTATTTACTGATTCATTTTTGAAAAGTTAATACCTAGACATGGTACAAAATACAAAGGATAAAGAACAAAAAAAGTAACAGTGAATATAAGTCCTTTGCTCTTTTTCCACACTCAACTTTTCAATTTCTGTTGATGGAGGAAACAATGGTCAACAGCTACTTGCTCCTATGAAAAAATAATATTTTATTATTAAAAAGCATAGAGGGTATTTTTAGTTATTATCTGTTTTATACCTATACTTTAAAATATGCATAATTGTCTTTGTATCTTACTTTTTCCTTAAATATATGTTTCTATAAATAAATTTGGTTATTTTGGTATACTTAACAAATTTATTAATTTATGCATTTTAGCATGTTACAATTTTAAGGTTATAAAACTTTTTTTCAATGTTAAGAAACAGAAACTTGAAAAGTAAACTGGGCTTAGTGAATCTGATATTTCCATTAAAATTACCTTAATTTCTATAGCAATTTTAGAAATTCTGATTTTTAACTATATCAAATATCTTTAACACTATCTTAACAAAGTATTTATATTCCAACAAATTCAATTTTATCTGTATGTTTAATTACATAGTCCATGTCTTCATTTTTTAAAAAAAAACCTTTGTAATTGATTTTGCTGCCTGTGTAATTACCATTGCAATTTCTCTCCTCTATTTCACTACTATACATCCACTAGCTCAAATTCTTACTCAATTCTTTGTTAAGCTTTCATCTGTATGTACACACATTCTTTCTCCTCTCTGCTCAGAGTTTTTATCTCTTTGCCTGCCCTGCCTCCTCTCATCAGAAAGAATACTCTTAAAATGCAGAGGACTTTGGCCGTTTTTCAGTTTGCATTTTCTTTTATTTCTTTGTGTTGTTAGCTGTTCTATTCTTTCAAGTTCTATTCTTGAAACTTTCACTTTATGATGATACACTACCTTTTATTTTCCTAACAATTGTATCTCTTTTGCTTTCTAATCCTCAGATATAAAGAAACTTCAAAGTTTAGTCCATGTACTTTTGCTCTTTTTTTCTGTATTTTACACTTAGAAATCTCATTCATTTTTCATGGAATCATTTACTGCCTCTACATTTACCAACTCTACAGTTTTTGAAACAAATTATGTCTATTATATCTCTCTATATATCAATTATAACTCTACATCAACAAACTCTACTGCTTTGGAAACAAATTATATCTTTCAAATTCTAATTTTGGCAACATAACAATAATTTTAAAAAACTAATATTTATGAAATACATGCCATGGTCCAGGAGCTATTCTAAAATCTGTATAAAAAAAATAATAATTTAATCTTTAAATAACCTCACAGTCAGATACCATTACTATCTCCATCTTACATTGTGAGTTAAATAACTTGTCTAAGGTCACAAAGTATTATGTTATCAGAATTCAAACCCATGCAGTATGCCCTATGGCCAAAGCTCTTAACTGCTGTTATATTGTTCTGATTTCCACATTGCTATAGGTTAACAACTTCAACTCAGTTGTCTAAAATCTCATCAGTCATCATTCACTCTACCACCTGACATTTATTTTATACTGCCAAGTTCTGTTACTTCTTCCTTCAAAGGAACACTTAACCAGTGCATCCTTCTTCATTCTTTAGAGCCTCTGTAAAATGGCCTTATCTAATATAACTTTCCAACTGGCTACCCCTCAACTTCCCTACAATTTGACTAGTCTATTAATGCACCACTTAATCCCAACTAATATTTTCCCATTTTGCTAATTTTTTCTTCCCTTGAGATGCACTTCTCTTTTACCTGTTTAAATCACACCTGTCCTTAAACTACCACCTTTATACTGATTTTCCCAACTGCTTGAACATTTTACGATTGTTAAGTCCTCTGAATAATGATAGTGCTTTCCTTTAAAATGCATCATCGAGCATTTATTACACCTACTTTGTGTTTTATCTTTTTTTTTTTCCTTTTTTTTTTGAGATGGAGTCTTGCTCAGTCGCGCAGGCTGGAGTGCGGCGGCGCGATCTCGGCTCACTGCAAGCCCCGCCTCCCGGGTTCAGGCCATTCTCCTGCCTCAGCCTCCCAAGTAGCTGGGACTACAGGCGCCCGCCACTACGCCTGGCTAATTTTTTTGTATTTTTAGTAGAGACAGGGTTTCACCGGGTTAGCCAGGATAGTCTCGATCTCCTGATCTCGTGATCTGCCCGTCTCGGCCTCCCAAAGTGCTGGGATTACAGGCGTGAGCCACCGCGCCCGGCCTTTGTGTTTTATCTTTGCCTATCTAAGCTTGGGCATAGAGATCATTTTAGAAACTTTGCAGTCTCTAAAGCAGTGTATCAGAGCTTTATGCTAAAGAAGTTTATTACTTATATTTGAATATTAATATAGCATTTATTTCATGGCATCTTATACTTGGCTTTATATTCTTATTGATAAATCTAGTAAGCTTATAGCTTTTTGTTTTTTGGTTTGCAGAAAAAAATGTAGCTAAATACAACGGGGATTTTTGGCATATTTTTGTCTTTGGCCTTTTCTTGCTGACCCTGTCTCCCTTGACTTCTTAGGTCAGCTTCAAAGCACAACCCCACTTTTTCCTCACATAGTTTGTATAAACGCCTTTTAATATGCCTAACACCTACTCAAATTGAGTTGTACACATTTTTTATCCACCAACAGTACTGATTTTAGACAAAACATTATGAAATATTTGTGTATTTTCATCAATAGGCAAAAATGAATGTTTCACAAAATAATTTTCCTGTCTTTTAAAATTTGCTGTACAAAAATAACACCTTGCAAATCTGCTACTCTTAACTGCTACCCTTCGAATAATTATCCTCATTATTACTGCCTTTATTATCAGTTATTAAGTGCCTTCATGTAAAAGGGCAACTTGCTAGAAGATATATAGTTATAGTGTCAATAAACAACATTTGGAGGCCACTTATTTGTAAGAACCAAGGGGTTCAGCTTGCAAGAACCAAAAACAGGACAAAGGGATATTTTTATAGCCCGCTGGGTGGATCAGTCTTCCAGCTGGTACTTCATTTTAAAATTACTTTATTTGCTTTTAAATTTTTTATTTACTTTTAATTTAGTGGCATGTTGCTCAAATATCTTAACATACTTTCACAAAATTTCTCTACACATACCAAATTCCTTCTTTTTTTCTTGCAAATGACAAACTACATGCTTACTGACAGAGAAATTTAATTTGTATGTGGCAGAGTAGTATAAAATTAGCTCAATGTATAATTTTGAGATATATACTGACTTATTTCTCTAAAAACTGATTTAATTTACATATAGTTTAAAAGCTTTTATTTAACAATAACCTAGTTTTAACAGGAAATAAGTGTACTGAGCTATAGGCATTTTGATCAGAATATCATAAAGTAAGTTGGATCTAGGAATATTTTTGAGATGTAACATTCTCATTTAGATTAAAATTCTTGTTAAAAAATGGCAGAGCACAGTTTTATAAACCATTAATATTTTTTATAATAGTATCTTTAAAAAATTAATAGGCTTTGTTTATTAGAGTATGGTTTACAAAAATATTAAACAGAAAATACAGAGTTCCCATATACTTTTCCCCAACTCTCCCTACCCTCCAGTTTCTCCCACTATTAACATTTTGCATTGGTGTAGTACCTAAGTTACCATTGATAAATCAATATTGATACATCATTATTAACTGAAGTTTATGGTTTACATTATGATTTGCTCTTTGCGTTATAAAGTTCTATGGATTTGCCAAATGAATAATTTAATGCAACAGCCATTATGGCATCACACCAAATAGTTTCAGTGCTCTAAAAATTTCCTATGCTCCACATTCCTCCTCATTCCTACCCCAAACCTCTGCAACCCCTGACCTTTTTAATATCTCTATAGTTTTGTCTTTTCTAGAATGTCATATAGTTGGAAGCATACAGTATGTAGCCTTTCAGACCACCTTCTTCCACTTAGCAGTATGCATCTAAGGCTCCCATAATACTAACTTTTCTAGTGGTGGATCTTCTCTTAGTAGAAGACTTATGTCTTAAATGCTGTATGCCTTAGCCTTTCATTATTACATTTTTTTCCCCAGGAACAAAACAATTATAGTTAACTTCAAATTGTGGCTATATCCATTCATAAACTTCTGAAAATATTTTTTCATAGATTTTCCTTGTAGAGATTCTGAACTTCAAGGAAACTATGCTGTTAACATTCACTGGCATTTCAAAGCATTTTAAGCCTTGATAAAATGGCTCTAAAGGAGGTTTTATCTTCTTTTCTGTTTGCAGAAACTGTACTTAAGAGTCAAATGTACCATATACTAAAATGGTCCATGGTAAGATGTTGCTGTAAAAGTCTAGGCTAGGCTTGAAAAATTCTAGTAAATGGAAATCCAATGTACTAACCAATATAAAGGGATGTTTTAATGTGTTAGTTTTGTGATGTCTTGTATAATGAATGCCTTATGATGTGCTACAAGAGCATCAGAATATTATTACTAATTCCAATTCTATGACTACAGGAATTATAATAACCATTAAGTATTTTTTTAGACCCAGTAACTATCTAGCAGTTGGCTCTGTGCAGGATATGCATGTGTATATCATGGCCCCTACTTTTAAACAGTATGACATTTTAGTTGACAGAATCTAAGAGGCAACATCCATGAAACAACTAGAAGAATTGTTAGGAGATTTGAGCCTTCAATGGGACTCTCTTCATGACCTTGAATATGTTATGTAACCTCATTTGGCTTTCAGGTGTTTCCTCATTTGGCATACTGTAATCACTGAATTAACTTCTGATACTCTGTTCACAAATGAAATACACTGTGGGTTACTAATTGTAAATGGAAGGAGAAATACTAAGATGGAAATACAGTAAATGTAAATAAAAAGGAATGTGTAATATTTTTAGGTATTTTAGCAACTTTTACTTTCTATTAAATGAAGAGTAAAAAAATAAAAATCAGGGTATTTGTTATTATTTATCTTTTATTTATTTCACATAGGAAGTATCTGATTTCTTTCTCAACTCATTCATTTATTCATTTAATATTTATGTCCTCAACACACATTTACTGAGGACATATCAGGAGTCTGGAACTGAACCAATGACTTAATTTCTATAAATTCTCTCATTTATGAAGCTCAGGTCACTTAACATTCTTTATGTACAATAGCTTTTGACAGGAATCTATTCAAGGAATAGTTTAGCTCTAACTAATAAGGAACTTGTTTTTAAATCAATTCCTGTTCCATATAAATAATAGAAGGTGAACCTCAATAATGATTGCTTGGATTTTCTGAAGGCTATTGTGAAGACAGTCCTGCAGATGTGACCTATTTTCCCTATCTGGATAAAATGAAGTTTTAATGTTTGTTATTACAGAGATTTGGGGGATGGAGTAGGAATTACCTGACTGACTTCCATGGAAGCAGCATTAGAGATAATACGCATGAGATGTCTAGCATAGCTTCTGGCACATAGCAAGCATGTGGCTACTAGTAGCTAAGATATTAACATTTTAGAAAAGAGTTTTCTCATCCTTTACAGGTTATAAATAACAAGATTACCATAAGTTATCTAGTCTTAATGGATTCCACATATAAAGCATGGGTTGAGGAATATTACCTTTATGCTAAGAAGTGTTTATTATATATTTTGAATTTTTACTTTTCAGAATACTTGTTCAGGGCACAATTCAAACACTCTACATGTTGGGCGAATTTATTTTAATGAGTGTAGTGTATTGTGTCATGTTCCATGGAAGACCTTTTACTATAAATAAATTAACTATTAAAAAGAATACAGCAGTTTTTTAATCATAATAAAATATAAATACATAACATACAATTTTTTATTTTAATCATTTTTAGGTGTGGTATATGGTTGAGTGGCAATTTGGAACTTTGCCTTAGTTAATAAATATATTTTGTTCAGTTTTCGTATTTTTACCATAAGAGTGGTGACATCATAACTTTATAATGACAGAGGGGGAAAACTCATTTTTGCATCTCTTTCTGGGTTTTGACTCAAACTGATTTTGTGGTATAGTTCTTAGCTATAGTTAACACATTCCTATGTGTCTTTGAAAACTGCTTGCAAATTTGTTAGAACTTGAATGTAAAGTTCCTTTGCTTAATGGCATTTTCTTGCAAAGACATTACACCAGGGAGAAAAGTTTTAAATTGGGATCAAATTATGAAAGTTATTGAGACTGTACTTGAAACGCAATTAAATTGACAAAATAATAATATTTACGCATAGAAAAATACTGCATATTAGTAAATTTGAAAGAAAGCATGAAATCTTGTTAGATTAAGATAGATGAAATGCATTATTCAGTTGAACAAACATCCTTCAGAATTTGTTATATACAAGGCATTTTGCTAAGTACTGTGGGAGTTGCAAGGATAGACAAGATAAGGAGTTTAAATCTCATCGGAGAGAAAAACACATTCACAGGTAATACAGAACAGAGTGAACCAACAGTGCTATGGAGGTGCAGAAATTCTAGGGAGTGATTCTGATTGGAAAGAGGGATTTATATGAAATCTGGTATTTAAAATAAATCTTAAAAGATTTTTTAAAAATATAGATTAGGTAGAGTAAGAAGATTCTATTCAGAACGTCATGAAGGCAAGCAATTTAGGTAGAGATTTATAAATGTTAGTGGTGTATTTTTTATTTTATTACTGTTTACACAAAATCCTGAGGGATTATAGATTAAAAATAAAATATGTTAAAGGATTTAATTCTGTTTTTATGGTGAAAAATTATTTTTCCTTATTTTATATTTTGAAATCCTCTTTAATTTTGAGAATTTGATTTGTGTTCAATAAATCAAATTAAAAGAGGCTTTCTAGGATAGGAAGCAGTAGACTGAAATCCTAGAATTTAGTACAAATTAATTTTTAGTACTTCACACATTACAGTCTCAATAAAGAATAATGAATGCCTCATTTTCTAGTGATTCATATGCATTTAGAGAAATTCTTTCTCTAAGTCTTCTGTGCTGAAGTATAATTCAAAAGTAAGGCATGCTACTCAAGTTTTCCTCCTTCCTACTATTATTCAACCCAGCAATCCCTTTACTGGGTATATACCGAAAGGGATACAAATTATTCTACCGTAAGATGCATGCACGTGAATGTTTATTGCAGCACTATTCACAATAGCAAAGACATGGAATCAACCTAAATGCCCATCAGTGACAGATTGGATAAACAAAATATCATACACACACACACACACACCCTGGAATACTATGCAACCATAAAGAAGAACAAGATCATGTCTTTTGTAGGAAAAGGAATGGAGCTGGAGGTCATTATCCTTAGCAAACTAACACAGGAACAAAACACCAAATACCACATCTTATCACTTATAAGTGGGAGCTAAATGATAAGAACTCATGGACACAAAGAGGGGATTGACAGACACTGGGACCTACTTGAGGGTGAATAGTGGGAGGAAGGAGATCAGAAAAAATAATGATTGGGTATGAGGCTTAGACCTGGGTGAAGAAATAATCTTTACAACAAATTCCCATGACACGAGTTTACCTACATAGCAAAAGTTCCACATGTACCCCTGAATCTAATATAAGAGTTAAAAATATAAGAGTTAAATCTAATATGAGTTAAAATATATATATATAGACACACTCCCCTATATTTTAATCCTAGTTTTATTTATCCTGAAGCCCCAGACTGCTAAATTAGTAGAAAATTTTCTACGTTAATTACATAGAACATATTTTAAAAATTAAAACACAACCTTCTCACGTTGGTTTTCAAGTTGTCACGGGACAAGATTAGAATAATGAGGTAAGATTTGACAAGGTTCACCATTATCTGAAAAAGGATTTTATCCAATGTTCATCCCTAAAATTGAGTTCATAATGAATGATTATCTCATTGCATTCCTAACTGCAGACTGTAAGAGGTAAAATTTATTTATTAATGGAGATTAAACATTTTTAAAGAAATATTTGATACATGGATTCAATATGATTTAAAACTTTAAGTTTTGTAACATTGCTGGGCCTTCAGCCATGAGACTTCCCAGTTTTGAAAATTACAGAATTTGGCAAAATACGCTTGTCCCCTTTTTCTATTCTGAAGCAAGATGGAGAAATAAAAATCTTTCTCCCAAAAAGTATGTGCTACTTTTCAGCCTCACTAATGAGAGTTTATGTTGGATATTCATCTTTCTGACCTAATAACTTAGTTATTTCAGTATTTCCCTCAACCTGAGCACTATGGAAAAATGACCAGTACCTCTTTCTCTGACATATGGAGACATATTCAGCAGATTGAGTTGTGGTTTTTATAGTGGAAAAGGAGCCAGGCAAGAAATGAAATAAATGCATCATCATGACTTTTGGTTGCATCATATTCAGCATTTCCAAATAGGGTGTGAAACAAACTGAAAGCAGAAGCAGAGTGTTGTAGGAGAAAGGACATGGTTTTTGGAGACAGAGAGATCTGACTCTCATCCATAGCAACCTCTTAGATTTTCTGTTTCTTCATCTGCAAATTGTTGATAGTAAAATATATCTTTCAGTGTTTCTATCAGAATTACAGATAATGCTTACAAGTTGTCCAATAGGGTGACTGGTACATGATAAATATTTAATAAATGGTAGCAATTAATATTTAACTGAGCTTGTCATAAAACAGTTGCTCAAATGTTTATTTTTAAATAGTATTATTTTAAATAATATTAAATAATGTGATGTTTATTATAATCATTAATAATTGTGATATCTAGTGCTTAGATACTTAACTAAACACTGTCAAATAATTATTCAAAAATCTTTATTGAGTAACTACTATGTATAAGACTGGTTGTAGGTACTTGGGATACATCAGTGAACAAAACAGACAAAATTTTCTGCTCTTGTAGACCCTACATGCTAGTGGAGGCAGAGACAATAAACAGGAAATATAAAAAATAAAGTAAATTATGCAATATATTAGCAGGTGGTAAGCCTATGCAGAATAGGGTAAGGATTACGGTAGTATGCTGGGGATGAGATATAATATTAAACAGAGTGGTTTGGGTAGAGTTCACTGAAAAAATCAGATTGAATCAAAGACTTGAAGGAAGTGAGAGAGTAAGATCTGACATGATTTGAATGGATAACTTTGTTTTGAAACAGGTGGGAAACACCACTTGTTAGAAGGTTAAATAGAACAGAAAACCAGGAGAAGATGGCCATAGAGTTGGTGAGAATTGATTGTATTCTGGATATATTTTGAAGATAGAAGCAAAATAATTTTCTGACATTGGGTGTGTGGTATAAGAAAAAAACAGTCAGGGATAACTAAGATGTTTGGCCCCAGCAACTTAAAGGATACTGTTGCTATCAAATTAGAAGCAGTAGGCTGACAGTGGAGAAGGTTTAGGCGGTTGATACCAGGAAGTTTGGCTTTAGACATTAAGTTTGAGATGTTCATTAGATATCAAAGTGGGGAGTTTGCTGAAGATGCAATAGGATATATAAGTCTGGAGCTTCCGAAAGACATACATGTCAGAGATACAAATCTGGGAGTCATCTGCTCATAGAAGGTGTTTAAAGCTGCAAGAATGCTGTGATCACCAAGGGAGTGAGTGTTCACAGAGAAGGGGACTAAGGATTGATGCTCCAATACTAAATGGATAGTGAAAAGAAGATAAATTAAAGGAGAAAAATAAGATTATAGAAAAACCAAGGGAGTGTAATAGTTTGACAGCCAACTGAAGAAAGAGTATATCACTCTCTTCTTAATCCAGATTAATGACAGAATTTAGCAATGTGGAGGTCATTGATGCCCTTGAGCATAGTTTCAGTGCAGTGATGAGGCAAAGCCTGACTAGCATTAGATTAAGAAAGAATGGTAGAGAAATAGGCCATGGAGAGCGCCAACAACGTTCTCTATTCCCTGCAAAGGGAATAGAGAAATGGAGTTGGGGTAACTTTGGGGAAAGGAGGGAAGAGGATTTCTTTCTAAACACAGAGTAAATAATAGCTTGTTTGTATGATGATGGGAAATTTGTATGATCATGGGGACTTGACGTGGGAGACAAAGAAAAGAATTGTTCGAAACTGGTCAATGAGTAGGCAGAAGGGATGGTATCTAGAGAACTTGAGGAATAATTGGCTTTAGGTAGGAGCCTGAAAGTTTATTATCTTTGGTAACAGGCGAGAAGGTAAGTGGGTGTAGATGTGGTTGTGAGTCTCTGGATGTTCTCTTTTGATTATTTTAAATCCTTCATAATATAGGAAGTTGTTTTTTTCTCCTGAAATTTATGTTGAGGAAGGAACTATTGATAGGATTTCCAAATGGAGCAGAAAATAAGAAATAGTTGTCAAGGAGAGTAGATGAAATTGACTCAGGCTCTATGGTATGTTTGTCTGGCATTGTTAAGTTCCCATTTCAGGTTCATGGTCTTGAATTTAAAGTGAGAGAAGTCATGTATGGCCTTGCATTTTTCTTCAGTCATGTTCAACTTCATGTACTCAGGCTCAGAGTGGGTAGAGGATTGGCTATAATCAGGAGTATGATTTTGCCAGGCAAATTTAAAACAGAAAAAGAGAGTCAAGGAAATAGAGAATATATGCAAAGCATGATTTTCAGCTTTAATTATATAATCTAAATTGGGTGAGGAACAGAGTGAGGATGTCAAGGGAGGATTAGGGACAATAAAAGAGCAGTAGGATTAATGACTTAGAAGTTCAAGAGGGAGCCCAGGATTATTGGGTTTGGAAGACTATAGGAAATGAGCTGACAAGATAGGAGGTTGTGGTCAGAAAATGAGATGCATGAAATTGAAATTATGGAGAAGTTTCTGTATAAGATATGTCAATGTGGAAGAGTGACTGAGGTAGTGTGAGAAGATTATTATTTTAAGAAATAAATTCAAGTAGCTAAGAGGCTAGAATTCTATAATAATTATTTGTATATACATTGAAATCACCAAGAATTAAGAAAGGTATAGTACTAAAGGGTGACAGTGAGCCAGGCAAAATTGTTGAGAAGTGAGGTGGATGACCTGGGGATGTACAGACAGCAACAATGATTGGGGTAGAGGGTGATATAACTTGACAACCTGAGATTCAAAGCTATGCATTTTTAGGAAGGAGAGAGGGAGAGGGCTTGAGTGCTGCAAAGAGAAACACGAGGGGCATTTACCCCACTGCAGGCTCAGTGGCAGAGGTGCTGTGGGAGAAAAACCATCCCCTTTTTGAGAAAGTTGCAAGAGGAGCAGTGTTCTTAGGAGACAAATAAGTTTCCTTTGGTCTAGTAAGGGAAGGGGTAATGTTCAGCAGAAGGCTGATAACTTAAGAGATTCATGGGGCAGAAATACAAAGACTGAGGACAACAGGTCATGGGGGCTGTTGGAGACCATACTCAGATAACTGAGTATACAGGTGGGGAAGAGTGGACCTAGGAGAAGCTGAGGCCAGCTTATTTAGGTTTGGTGCTGCTATCAGCAGCTTCGTGGAATCTGTCTCAGTCTGTACCTTCTACCTCATGCCTGTTCCCACTTTGTTCTGTACTTGAAGTCACCTAGTAACTTAATAAATAAGTTATATGTCATTTTCTCATCAATAATGTCATATTTAGAATAGTAGACATTCTTAGAATGACCTGCATTATGCCCAGTTTCCTTGAGAAATTTGTGTTAGTAAGTATCCTGACTACTCTTCCCACTAGCTTTTGGGGCAGTGCATCCTCACCTACAGGAGTGAAACCCTCCATATTCAAGAATTGTTTGCTCCATCTCATATTCCATATTCATATTCCTTCTTTCTGAAGACCCCATTAATATCAAGAATAGGGTGTCAGGGCCCGGTGGGGTGCTGGAGGAGCATATCTTCTCATTAATCTTAGGTGTCGTTGCTAAGCTTGCAAGCTTGGAAAGAGATTAATGGCATTCCTGTTATGTTAATTTACAGATGTATTGCTTCATGGACAGACAACGTAGCCTATACTATCACTACATTTTACAATATATTGAGATATACTTTGTGGGCTATTACATGATTCATTTTTGTAAATATGTCATAGACATTTGGAAATAATGTATCATTTTAGACATTGGGTATAAAGTTGTGCCTAATAATAAATCTAACATGGTCATTATAGAATTACATTTCTCTTTATTTTTATTTCTTGTGTACTTCTGTCAGTTTATAAAAGAGGTATGATAAAATTTCCACATGATTCAATCTTTGTTAAATCTCGTTGGATCAAACTTCTTTTTTTTCCATTATATATTTTGCTTCTGTGTTGTTTGGTGAATAAAGGTTTATGTTGTTAAAATTTCTTTGTGTAGTTATCTTTTTTCAATATAAAATTTTCTTTTTTGTTACATTGATGATTTTGTCCTTCATTCTGCTTTGATATTAACATTGCCACTCTTGATAGAAATGTGGTATTATTTGACAGGAATATCTTGATATTTCTATTATTTTCAATCCCATTCTATCATTTCTTAAAAAATGTTTTTAGGATAAAAAGAATAATTAAAAAGTGAACTTCTATATTTATTTTAAAAAATTGTATGTGAGGATCTTAGAATAGGGGAAATTCAGTTATATTTACTGTATCCACTTATATGCTTTCTCTTTTTTGTGATATTATTTTATCTCTTCCTTATATTATGATTTTTGATTTACCTATATTTAACCCATTTTCTGGATGATAATTTTTCTAATTTTCTTCCCCTTCTAGTGTTTTAGAAATTCTAAATGCTACTTCTGTTAGCACAGTGTTTCTCAATTACCCATCAGAATCATGTGTAAACTTTAAAAAAAATGCTTCTTCTAAGCTCAAAGAGCAGATTTACTGAATTAAAATCTTTCCGGTTGAGGCCCAAGCATTCGCATTTTAATAAAACATCATAGATGATTAAGATATACAGCTAGTGTTGAGGATCACTATTTTAGTGCTACCTGAAATCCCTAATTAAGTTTTTAAATAATTGGATGCATTTAAAATTTCAACATATATTTTATTAACATAGATAATTAAACAGTATATATAAAACTTCCTCTCTCTTATCCACTCAAATAAAATGAGACTGTTAGGACATCTTTTTTGTTGTTGTTCTTGATATTCTTCTTCACCCTCCACTACAGTCTTGAATCATCTGAAATTTTTCAGAGTTTAAAAAAGTGCCTATTTTGCTTTTAGAACTCATTTCTTAACAACTATGTAAATATACACATTTCATTATACTTTACTTCATGTGCATTGTTGATAATTTTTTTGAAGGGAACTGTACATTTTGCTTGTTTCTTTTCTCACAATTGTGTTTTTGTTTCTCTCAATAATTATTTTGCTTCTTTTTATATTATGAAGAATATTCTCTAAAATTTTTGTTTCCAGAAAAAAATTAATAAGCAATAATGTATTACTGCTATTTTAGCTGCCTAGTATTTCTTCTACCTTCCCCCAGTAATATGCTTTCCTTTAGAAAATTTCTTTTTCAACACTATTCCTTTGAAATGACTCCCGTAGAGCTGCTAGTCACAGTATCCTATGCCTGTGATCACAATATGAGTAGCTGATCTATATAGTCTGGCCAATCATAGTACAAAATCACCCTGATCGCAAGGATGTCTTTCTTTCTTTTTTTTTTTTTCTCAAGAAATGGGTGTATGATTCAAGATATATCAGAATCTTTCCAGGGGACTTATATGTACTGATATAATTCTTCTGTTTTTATTAGTGGATGTGTTAAATCAGAGTCGTTTGAACCAAGTTTTTTTCCCTATCTCCTGTGATGAGGATGAAAGATATTCATTAGGAAAGAGAAAAATTCTGAGAGAGAGAGAGAGCTGATGATAATAGTTGAGACCCTTGGTGCAGTCATGCCTGAGGTCCACCCATCTTTTCCTTCCCAGTTTTATAAGCCAATAGAGTCTCTCTTTTGTTTAAACTTGTTTGAATTAGATTGATTTCCCTTGCACCTAAAATAATCCGAAGCAAGGCAGGTAGAATATTTCTTTGTCTTTGCATGTTAGAAATTGTCTTAATTTTCTCTTCATACTTGAAAGTATGAAAATTCTCTCTGGGCAAAGAATTTTATGTTTAGAATCCTTTTCCTCTAGTCCTCTATAGACGTTTGTCCATTCCTCTCCCCCAATGAAATATTGATATTTGTTCTACTCTATTGCCTTTTCTTCTCCAAAGCAAGCATATTTTTTTCTTTTTTTTAGAGTTCAAAAATTTCCGTAAGATGTATCCAGGTGTGTCTTTTTTTAATACTAGCTTCCAGCACTCGCACAGTTCTTCAAAATCAAAATAGTGTTCAGTGTCAGTACTGTGTTCAACTATTAATATGAACTTAGGAAGAAGTTGAATCCCTGAATAGACCAATAACATGTTCTGAAATTGAGGCAGTAATTAATACCCTACCAACCAAAAAAAGTCCAGGACAAGACAGATTAACAGTTGAATTCTTCCAGAGGTACAAAGAGGAGCTGGTACCATTCCTTCTGAAACTATTCCAAACAATAGAAAAAGAGGGACTCCTCCCTAACTCATTTTATGAAGCCAGCATCATCCTGATACCGAAACCTGGCAGAAACATATCAAAACAAAATTTCAGGCCAATATCCCTGATGAACATTAATGTGAAAATCCTCAATAAAATACTGACAAACCAAATCCAGCAGCACATCAAAACGCTTATCCACCACGATCAAGTTGGCTTTATCCCTGGGATGCAAGGCTGATTCAACATATGCAAATCAATAAACATAATCCATCACATAAACAGAACCAATGACAAAAAACACATGATTATCTCAATAGATGTAGAAAAGGCCGTCGATAAAATTGAACACTCCTTCATGCTAAAAACTCTCAATAAACTAGGTATTGATGGAATATATCTCAAAATACTAAGAGCTATTTATGACAAACCCACAGCCAATATCATACTGAATGGGCAAAAGCTGAAAGCATTCCCTTTGAAAACCTGCACAAGACAAGTATGTCCTCTCTCACCACTCCTATTCAATATAGTGTTGGAAGTTCTGGCCAGGGCAATCAGGCAAGAGAAAGAAATAAAAGGTATTCAAATAGTAAAAGAGGAAGTCAAATTGTCTCTGTTTGCCAGTGACATGATTGTATATTTCAAAAACCCTATTGTCTCAGCTCAAAATCTCCTTAAGCTGATAAGCAACTTCAGTAAAGTCTTACAATATAAAATCAATTTGCAAAAATCACAAGCATTCCTATACTCCAATATTAGACAGAGAGCCAAATCATGAGTGAACTCCCATTCACAATTGCTACAAAGAAAATAAAATACCTAGGAATACAACTTAAAAGGGATGTGAAGGACATCTTCAAGGAGAACTACAAACCACTGCTCCAGGAAATAAGAGAGGAAACAAACAAATGGAAAAACATTCCATGCTCATGGATAGGAAGAATCAATATAGTGAAAATGGACATAGTGCCCAAAGTAATTTATAGATTCAATGCTATCCCCATCAAGTTACCACTGACTTTCCTCACAGAATTAGAAAAAACTACTTTAAATTTCATATGGAACAAAAAAAGAGCCAGTATAGCCAAGACGATCCTAAGCAAAAACAACAAAGCTGGAGGCATCATGCTACCTCACTTCAAACTATTCTACAAGGTTACAGTAACAATAACAGCATGGTACTGGTACCAAAACAGATATATAGACCACTGGAACAGAGCAGAGGCTTCAGAAATAACACCACACATCTACAACCATCTGATCTTTGACAATCCTGACAAAAACAAGCAATGGAAATAGGATTCCCTATTTAATAAATGGTGTTGGGAAAACTGGCTAGCCATATGCAGAAAACGGAAACTGGACCCCATCCTTACACCTTGTACAAAAATTAACTCAAGATGGGTTAAAGACTTAAATGTAAGACCTAAAACCATAAAAGCCCTAGAAGAAAACCTAGGCAACACCATTCAGGACATAGGCATGGGCAAAGACTTCATAATTAGAACACCAAAAGCAATGGCAACAAAAGCCAAAATTGACAAATGAGCAAAAGAAACTCTCCTCAGAGTGAACAGGTCACCTACAGAATGAGAGAAAATGTTTGCAATCTATCCATGTGACAAAGGGCTAATATCCAGATTCTACAAGGAACTTAAACACATTTACAAGAAAAAAAGCAACTCCATCAAAAAGCGGGCGAAGGATATAAACAGACACTTCTTAAATGAGACATTTATACAGCCAACAAACATATGAAAAGAAGCTCGTTATCACTGGTCATTAGAGAAATGCAAATAAAAACCACAGTGAGATACCATCTCATGCCAGTTAGAATGGCAGTCATTAAAAAGTCAGGAAACAACAGATGCTAGAGAGGATGTGGAGAAATAGGAACACTATTACACTGTTGGTGGCAGTGTAAACTAGTTCAACCATTGTGGAAGACAGTGTGACGATTCCTCAAGCATCTAAAACCAGAAATACCATTTGTCCCAGCAATTCCACTACTGGGTATATACCCACAGGATTATAAATCATTCTACTCTAAAGACACATGCACACCTATGTTTATTGAAGCACTATTCACAATAGCAAAAGCTTGGAACCAACCCAAATTCCCATCAAGATAGACTGGATAAAGAAAATGTGACACATATACACCAAGGAATACTATGCGGCCATAAAAAGGATGAGTTCATGGATGAAGCTGGAAACCATCGTTCTTATCAAACTAACACAAGAACAGAAAACCAAACGCCGCATGTTCTCACTCATAAGTGGGAGCTGACCAATGAGAACACATGGACATAGGGAGGGGAACATCACACACTGGGGCCTGTCGGGAGGTTGGGGGATAGGGGAGGGATAGCGTTAGGAGAAATACCTAATGTAGATGATGGATTTTGGGTGCAGCAAACTACCATGGCACGTGTATACCTATGTAACAAACCCGCACGTTCTGCACATGTATCCCAGAACTGAAAGTATAATTAAAAAAATAGAAACTTAATAAATTTTTGAGGTATACATAATCAACTTCAGTTTATCTTCAGCTCAAATTTTCTTCTATTATACATTTATTTTTTCTATTTTCCAATTTCTATTAAATAAATGTTGAATTTCCTAACTGCACTATATCTTAACCTTTCTCAGAAAATCTCCTTTTGCTTTGATGTTTTGCAATATGTTCTGGAAGCATTCCATGGCTTTCTAAATTCCTAATTAGGTTTTAAATAATGGGGGCATTTTACCATTCAGTGCTGCTGTAAACTTTTTCTTATTTTATCATGTTTTATCTTCCTAAAATCCTTTTCTCATGCCATTTTTAATAGGCCCCTGTTTTTATTTAATGGTTGTGATATTCTCTAGAATTCTTCAGATAATTCTTATTTTTTCAAGGTTTAATTCTGTTTTCTCTATTTCTATGATGGTTTATTGTCTTGCTTCTCTAAATGAGTAGTTAGTATGATTCTGCCTTTTCAGACTACTGTTTTTCCCCAAATGTCTGATAATTCTTGGTGGTATAATCCTATTTGTAAGTAAAAGACTGGTTTGGTGAGTACTGATAGCCACTGTGGGATTTCTTAGCCATTATGATAGCTGGTATGGATTTTACTTAGCAGGAAAATCCTAATCCTGACTGATAATTGCAGAGCTTTGTGACTACAAATGAAGTCTTGCCAATATTCAGACTTCCATTAAGGTTGTGGGGGAAGGAAACAAGTTGACACACTGGTGAGCTCCCCAGATGGAGCATATAGACAATTCCATAACTTGAAGGTAAAGTGCTTTAGGAAATTTCATTACTATGCTGAGCCAAGCCTGCTGACTTTTGTTTATTTTCTTTAATATCTATTGAAGAGACCAAGTGTTCTTGAGAACACTGCCCCACTTCTGTGCTTCGCCCAATTTTCAAATTAGAAGCACTCTATTTTCCAGCCCAGTAGTTCTCCAATTTACTTTGAAAGTAATTCCAAAGATTGTTCAATGTACAAACTTCAGGAAATGTGCCTATTCTATCTTTCTATCATCTTCACAGGATTTTCAGAGAAAGGAGAAGGAAAGAGTATGGGTGCAGTGCACCATATGGAATTGGAAGTTGTATATAGTTTTTCTTCTTATTGTTTGTTTCTACTGCATAAAACACTGAAAATAAACTAATTGACTTTGTAATTCAACTTTCCCAGGCAGAAGGTTCTAATTCTTTTTCAAAATGCTGAATATTTGTAGCTGCCATTGTGTCCAAGTTATTTTTTATCTTCACTAAATGATATTACTAGCAATGTTGGTGATGGTTGGGCAGAAACTAAAAGGGGTTTTTAAAATTTAAATAGCCTTGTTATATGGTTTGGGTCTGTGTTCCCACCCAAATTTCATCTCGAACTGTAATCCTCACGTGTTGAAGGAGGAACCTGGTGAGAAGTGATTGGATCATGGGGGCGATTTCTCCCATGCTTTTCTCAGAACAGTGAATGAGTTCTTATGAGATCTGATAGTTTAAAAGTGTGTGGAAGTCCCCCCCACCTACCCCGGCTTCTTTTTCCTGCCATCATGTAAGCTGTGCCTTGCTTTCCCTTCACTTTCCCATGATTGTAAGTTTCCTGAGGCTTCCCCAGCCATGATGAATCGTGAGTCAATTAAACTTCTTTTCTTTATAAATTACCCAGTCGCAGGTAGTTCTTTATCGAAGTGTGAAAATGAACTAACACGCCTTGTCAGATAGGGTGAAACCTTGCCTTCAAATTCAAATGTCCTGTCAAAGCTAGAAGCCCACTGGCGGCTATTAGGAATACAACTTCATGGACCTGTTCTACAAGTTTTCATAGGCTCCAGATAGTCCTGTTTTGTTACCTCTGACCCTTAGACGCTGTCCTTATCTTCAACTTTCCTGACCCCACTGTTTTTTCTTTGGATTAGGAGGATATGCTTCTTTGCTCAATGACGAATTCAGAATTTCTAAAAACCTTATTACCTTGCCTATTTCGTTTTAATTCTTTGAGATAAGTCATTATTTTTGTCTTTATCTGTTAAATGGGACAAATAATATTGCACTAGACACTTGATGGGCTAGCCCAAGTGTATTTTCCAACTCCATCTTCCTTTGTTGTCTTAACAATAGAAGTTGAAAAAGTTAAATGCTCATTCCCACCCGACCCCCTAGCTTTCTTGCAATTGGGAGTAGGAGAGCATGTGATTGTTCTGGCCAGATAAAGTAGGAATTCTGCTGATGTCTTCTAAGAAAGCTTTTGATTTCCTGATAAAAGAAACAATATCTCTAGCATTCCTTGAAATTTCCCTGTTGTTCCTTCTGTGGGCATAGCCTGGAACTACAACGGTCACCTGGGACCATGGGACGATAAAGCAACACACAAAGGATGGAAGATTAGAAAGATATTATTGAGGTGCTGTGACACATGGGGTGATAATTATCATTAGTATATATCATTCAAATCTATTATTTATGTCAAGCATGGTGCTTACTAATGTTGCTGTATCTGTGACATTCAATTATATTTAAAATGAACAGCTTTAAGTGGTGAAAATGGATATTATCTAGATATCTAGTAGAGACTGGAAAAAAATATTTAATTCTATTTGTAATACTCATTTAAAATCTATGTGAATAATTGTTTCACTTTGATTCTAAACTGTACATTAGAATTCATCAATTGCAAATATTTAATATGCCTAGCCTAATGTTTATGGACTTGACACTCTTAACATATTTGCCTAAAATTTTATACTTTATGTGTCATTCATTGACTAGAAATGTTTGTATATGAAATATAACATTTTATAAGTTCAAACCAATGGTCAAATATAGCTGGTGGAAAGGACTCCTGATTCAGAGTTTGAATATGGGTCTAAATCAGGAATTAGTTATTAAGATCTGTTGTTCTGAGCAAGTGACTTCAAATATTTGAGTTAGAGTTTTTCTCATCCAAAAATTTGAGATAATATTTATTTAACAGGGTTGGTGTGAGTATTAATTTAGATAATATAGACTACATTCAAACGACAGTGCTTGCCAGACAAAAATCTAAACTTTGTTTATTTAAAAAGTGAAAACCTATAAAAAACACAAT
Source organism: Macaca thibetana thibetana (assembly GCF_024542745.1). NCBI lineage: Eukaryota > Metazoa > Chordata > Mammalia > Primates > Cercopithecidae > Macaca > Macaca thibetana. The sequence goes on from NC_065590.1 coordinate 89,783,621, forward strand.
GCAAAATCTTTCTGAATAAATTTTATCCTTTTAAGGCGACCAATCTCAGAATGGACACATTAAGCAATATGAAGTATAAGGTAAAGTTAACACATTATAGCTTGCTATTAGCTTTATTTTCTCAAATAGTACTCAGATATTATCCATATATTCTTCTGACTATTAATAAAATAGGACATCTTATGTAAAACAAAGCAAACAGTCTCAATTATGCAGAAAATTGAGCCCAGAAAATGTTGGGCTGTATAGAATCACCTATAAGTATATATACACTAGTTCTACAGTACTTAAACTGTATCTGTGAATTGAATCTACATCGGGGTAACACAGCATTTAGCATAAAATCTCCATGATGTTAGGTGTTTAGTGATTATAAAAACAAAAGAAAAAAGAAGGCCGGGCGCGGTGGCTCAAGCCTGTAATCCCAGCACTTTGGGAGGCCGAGACGGGCGGATCACGAGGTCAGGAGATCGAGACCATCCTGGCTAACACAGTGAAACCCCGTCTCTACTAAAAATACAAAAACTTAGCCGGGCGAGGTGGCAGGCGCCTGTAGTCCCAGCTACTCGGGAGGCTGAGGCAGGAGAATGGCGTAAACCCAGGAGGCGGAGCTTGCAGTGAGCTGAGATCCGGCCACTGCACTCCAGCCTGGGTGACAGAGTGAGACTCCGTCTCAAAAAAAAAAAAAAAAAAAAAAAAAAAAAAAAAAAGAAAAAAGAGTTCTATTTGTTTTGTATGCTTTAAGTATATTTAGCTGGGCAAATCTTTTTCTTCTTCTTCTTCTTCTTCTTCTTCTTCTTCTTCTTCTTCTTCTTCTTCTTCTTCTTCTTCCTCTTCCTCTTCCTCTTCCTCTTCCTCCTCCTCCTCTTCTTCTTCTTCTTCTTCTTCTTCTTCTTCTTCTTCTTCTTCTTCTTCGTCTTCTTCTTCTTCTTCTTCTTCTTCTTCTTCTTCTTCTTCTTCTTCTTCTTCTTCTTCTTCTTCTTCTTCTTCTTTCTTCTTCTTTTTTGGAGACAGAGTCTTGCTCTGTTGTCTAGGTTGGAGTGCAGTGGCATGCTCATGGTTCACTGCAGCGTCAATCTCCTAGGCACAAACGTTCCTCCCCCATCTGCCTCCCTAGTAGCTGGGACAACAGGTGTGCACCACTATGCCTGGCTAATTTTTGTATTTTTTATAGAGATAGGTTTTTGCCATGTTGCCCAGGCTGGTCTCAAACTCCTAGGCTTAAGCAATCCACCTGCCTAAGCCTCCCAAAGTGTTGGGATTACAGTCGTGAACCATAGGTAGCACTTGGCCTTTCTTCTATTTTTCTTTGTTGTTTAAAATATATGTTTGAAATACCAGAAGCAACCCATGGAAGAAAAAAATAAGATGAAAAGTGGTGGAGTTTTGAAAGAAATAATGTAGTATAACTTGGTTGTGACAAAATTAACACTATCTTCTATGGGAGACTCTTGAATATGAAATAACTTCTTCATAGAGAAAATGACCAGAAACTAATATATTGAGGCAGTGCTAGACTATGCTTGCTCTTCAACATTTTAAATTTCTCTAAGAACCATATGCAACTCTTTTAGAAATAGTTTGATATGTGAATGTGAGAGCTAGTTGATTCTCTGATTCTATGATATGAAATAAAGAACTTCATTTATAAAGCCATAATAAATGAGCAACTTTGCCTTGATAATAAAGTCTTGGTCTTTTTTAATCTAAGATAGTATATTTCTCTTTTGCTTAATCATTTCTTATGTCACTTTCCATGATAGGGACTAAAAGTAGACTCACATAGTGTAGTGATTGAAAGCACAGTCTCTGGAGCTAAGTGACCTGGGTTTTGAATCCTGGTTCCACTGCTATTTATGTGATCTTATTCATATTACTGAAACTTTCTTTACCTTGGTTTCTCCATCTGTAAAATAGAAATAATTAGAGAATTTTTGGTGGAGCAGGAGTGTCCAATCTTTTGACTTCCATGGGCCACACTGGAAGAAGAATTGTCTTGGGCCACACATACAATACACTAACACTGACAATAGCTGATGAGCAAGAAAAAAAATAAACTCTTAATGTTTTAAGAAAGTTTATGACTTTGTGTTGAGCTGCGTTCAAAACTGTCCTGGGCTACACGTGGCCTGTGGGCCAAGGGTTGGACAAGTTTGTTGTAGGGATTAAACTAATTGTACTTACACAATTCCTGGCACACATTGTAAGAATTAATAAATAGTTGATATGCATAGTGGTTAACGATTATCACCCTGGTGGAGCCTGGAAGACTCTCCCCATGCTGTCTTTCCCCTCTACCTCAGATACCAGTGAGTTTCATTAATAGTGCTGAGAGGACAAAGATGGATATGAGTAAACAATGTGGTGCCAGTAGATTTTAGAGATGAAATGTAAAGCTTGAATAAAAACTATTTTTAGCCCTAAATATATATGCAGAGTTCCATCATGGCTAGAGTTCTGCTATGTGAGATACATATGGGAGTAATGCAATCCTAATAATTGAAGGTTCTTACTTTTAAAGAAGTAAAATTTGTTTTAACCTTGCATTGAGATTTGCCAGATATTTCTCAGAAATAGTTATGTTCCTAAAATGATATTACAGATACTAGATAAATCAGCAGACCCTTTCAGGCCCTAGCTATCTAGTGATACCAAAATATGGCATATTAGGGAGTTATTCATGCAAATTCATGAATTTGGAGAGCTTAAAATGAATTATGACATATAATAGCCTCTTTTTTCCTAATCTCATACTAATTTAGGTGATTAGTGATATGGGTTTAATTTCCCTGAATGGCCACTATTTAGGAGGAAGCCATTCACTCAGGCATCTATTTGCCTCACCACAGTGGGAACTACAATGTAAAATTATGGAACTGTGACTCTGGAAGAATTGCCAAATTTCGTACTATGTAGGCCCTTGAGTTCTGATATTGCTCTTCCCCCAGTCTAATAGCAAAAAAGTTAATGGATTGTGGTTTCTTCTCCAGTCCCTCAAATTTTAAACTTTATGTGCTTACATCAGCCACCAAACTCTGGACTGCTAAAAATTAGAGAAGCACAAGGGAGCTATGTCTACTTACACGTATACTTACTTTCTGACTTTTGCCCACTTGTTTGCTGGTTTGGCAATTAGCCAAAGTGAAATCAACCTTAAACAATTCTGAGTTATCATTCTCTTCATTATTTGAATCAGGTCAGTCCTTTGTGGTTTGACCCAGCTCAGTCTTGTAATGGAAAAGTAGTGAGTTAGGCACTCTTGAGTAACATATGCTAAATCAGTACTGCATATCGAAAAATCAATTCCAACCTACAAAACTAACCCAAAGAAGTATAAGTTAAAATAAAAAGAAATTAATTTTGAGCCAGGAAGAAATGCACACTGTTCTGCCCATGACACTTTAACATGGCTGGCAAATTGATACTTCCATGCACTCCACACATGAAAGTAAGCCCCAAAAGCAGAAAGCTGAGTCTGCCTAACAAATTTTCCTTATCTCTACTTCATACTTTCAGCTACTCAGGCCAAAGTTCTTGCAATCATTTTTGCTTCCCCTTCTGTTCTTTCTTCTCACCTCCAAATCTTTCAGCAACTCATACTGGCTCTACCTTCAAAATCAACCCTCACCAGGCCTCGTCACCTCCATTGCCACCATTGTCTCCCTGGATCAATGCAATAGCCTCCTTATTGACCTCTCTTTTTAACCTTTTGTTACTCCTCCTACCTATTGTCAACAGAACAGCAATAATGATCCTGGTAAGGCACATAAGAATATGCCACTCATTTGCTAAAACCCCTTCAATGGCTCTGACCTGCCTTACTGACCATCATGATCCTATGTTATCTGGCTCCTGGAAGACTTTTTGACCTCATCTGTTAGTATTGTTCCGTTGGTCAATCTGGTTCAGCCACACCAGCCTCCTTGCTAGTCTTCAATCAAGCATTTTCCCATCATAGGAATTTCTTCTGTTGATCCTGCTGGATGGAAGAATTTTTCCAGATATCCTCATGACTTGCTCCCTGCCTTCCTTCAGGCCTCCGCTCAGTTATCACCCTCTTACTGACATCTGTACTCTTCACCCCATTTAGAACTGACATCATGCCCCAATTGCTTTATCTTCTTTCTAGTTTTATTCTTTTTCAAGGACTTACTGCTATCTAAAATATTTCATTTACTTATTTATTATGTTTGATGTCTGACTTTCCTCACTAGAATATGAGTTCTGTGAAGTCAGGAGTTTTTGCCTGTTTTATTAACTGCTATCGTCTCAGCATCTAAAATAATACCTGATACATAACTGCTCAAGAAATATTTGTTGAATGAAGGCATCAGAAATTTATTTCAGATTCTAATTCTATATCATGAATCATGGGTTGGTATATATAAATATGTCCAAGTTAGCTGGAAAAAATTACATGTAATTCTTATTCCTTTATGTGAATTTGTCCTGAATTTCTGTTAGTGTTTTTGTAAAGATCTAGGTTAAAAAAATCCCATAAATTGTTATACAGAATTTTTAGTTAAATAGTAAAGATTCTAATGCCTAGAGGGCAAACAAAATAAAATTACACCTTTCAGATTTTTGCTTTAACAAGACATGTATTCCTGCTTATACATGAGATAGGTTCACTTTTGTTTTTTGCTAGCTAAGGTGACTTAAAAGAAGCATTTTCTAAGCCTATACTCAGGTTTTAGCCCTCTGAATTTTTTTTTTTTTTTTTTTTTTTTTTTTTTTTTTTTTTTTTTTTTGAGACAGAGTCTCGCTCTGTCGCCCAGGCTGGAGTGCTGTGGCCGGATCTCAGCTCACTGCAAGCTCCGCCTCCCGGGTTCCCGCCATTCTCCTGCCTCAGCCTCCCGAGTAGCTGGGACTACAGGCGCCCGCCACCTCGCCCGGCTAGTTTTTTGTATTTTTTAGTAGAGACGGGGTTTCACCATGTTAGCCAGGATGGTCTCGATCTCCTGACCTCCTGATCCGCCCGTCTCGGCCTCCCAAAGTGCTGGGATTACAGGCTTGAGCCACCGCGCCCGGCCAAGCCCTCTGAATTTTTAAAAATAAATTTGTCACATATTTCTGTGAATTTTAGAACTACAAAATTGGATCCAATATTTGTGTATCTGGCACTGAATATATTAGGGAGATTATTTTATAATTTTTAAATCTGGTACCTGGTTTATGAATTTCAGTTGTGTCTACTTTAAAAAAACTGATATTTTGTTAATTCTTATTCATATTTTATGCTTGGTGATTTACCGTTTATATACTCTTATTCCTATACAGAGCCTGTCCTTCTCTACTGTGTGTTAGCCTACAACAAAAAGTGACACTTGATATTTTTTGCTTCTCTAGTATTAGCTAAGAACTTTAGAAGCCTAAAAAGTTGTAAATCGTTGGTATAGAAGGTTTTAACCAACCTCCTAATATACTTTGGTGGAAATTCAAGTAAAGGAAGCACAATGAGTCCTCTTTTGTTTTTGTTTAAGGAATGCTATAGTAATGACGGTTTTTAAAATGAAACTCAATTATCATTCCACTCAGCTCTTGGTAGCTAATAATTGAATTCATTTGTAAAATATTGCTGATACTAAGTATTTTATGCTATTGGGGAAGTTGTTCCATTAAACTTTGGGCTTTGGGAAGATTATAGTGAAGAAAGGGATTAGGAAATTTGGACCTTAGTTGCCTCTAATTATTGAGAAAAAGAACCTCTTTGAATAGGGTGAGTGGGTCAGTGTTCTTGAATAGTTACTATTCATAGGCATGAGCTTTCTTCAGTGCCAGGTGTCTTGGTAGTCATAGCCCAGACCAGTGATTTTCGAATTTGGGTGCTTGTAAGAATGATGTGGACTTGTTGAAAATGCATAATCCTGAACTTAACTTCAGAGGTTCTTTATTCATTAAGTTTGGGGGAAATGCCAGGAATTTGTGCGTGTGTGTGTGTGTGTGTGTTTGAGAAACATCTGAGGTAGTTCTGACACTTGTCTGACACTTCAGAACCATAGTTTGAAACTTAGATTACGTTGTTAGCACCATGTGGATTTTCCTATACATCCCAAACACAAATGTGTCTGCTTATAATCATAAGCTTCAAACACTAGCTGGTGTTCAAGGCAATTCTGACTCTGTCAGCTTTCATCTCTTGACATTGGACCACTAACCTTAATTCTTGTCGCTGACACCTGGTGTTCATAGGAGCTTTTTTTGATGTTATTCATATGAGCCTTTGGTGTTCACATGAGCTTTTTCCAGGAGTTAGATTTTTGCCTCTTCACTAATGACTATACTTGACTTAACTAGTAATCTTAGTCAGGGTCATCAATTACCAAATGTAGATACTTTGTACTTCACAAGAGCAAATATGTACCCTGGGCCACTGAGCTGGGCTGTTCTTTTACAGAGTGGTGAGTCAGACAGCAATAATGTCTTTACAAAGTCTAGTTGAGATTATGCAAGACTATTATTATTATTTATGTACCTCTTTACACCAGTACTTTACAAATGAACATATATGACTTTTATGGGAATTCTAAAAACAAACAACAATAACAAAAGGAAATCATGTGTTCTCATCCTAAAATATCACAAGAAGACTTTTTTTTAAGATTTTTAACATTCCTGGTACAATTGGTTGGGTTATTTTTCTCATGTGGCTTCTCTATTTTGAGTATCTCCTGTCCTTCAGTGCCACACAAAATTTCTTAGGGTACATAATGAACTCGTAATAGTTATTGTACTTTGCTCAATTTAATTTGACCCTGAAAATGAGCCTTCTTCCCACTTACTGGCTCTTCTCTTGAACCCTAAGACCATACCATTGACCTTTATATCTTATGCTACAGTTTCTGAGGTGTCAGCTTGGTCATATCACTTCCTACCTCCATTTCTCCTCTCAGCTTCAAATTAAGCCACTCCAGTGACTTCTCCTTTTTCTTAAAGACTGAAGTCTTAACTGGTCTTAAACATGTGTATTCTCATTTTTACTTACTTCTCTGGCCTTTATTTTGCACTGCCTCATTTTTCTTCTTTCTCAACAGAAATTATGCATGTTCTTCCTTTTCTTGGAAGTCTTCCCCTCCCCCTTCTTTCTTATTTAATTTCTACTCATCTCTTCAGTGATGAGTAGAAATCTCTCTCATCACTTCTTGGACCAAATGTTCCTTGAGTAAGTAAATCCTTCCTATTTTAATTCTCATATCACCCAGTGTCTTTACTTTATGAGACCGTAACTTCATATTTGTGTGATTTTTTATGGGTGTCTACCAATCCATCTGGCAGTCATTCACGAGGGCACCGATTATGTCTGTTTATGCTCAAGAATGAACCCCAGCTTCTAACACGATGCCTGGCATGCGGAAGGTGCTCTTTTGTATTTGTTGAATGAATGATTACACTTTTTGAATTAAATAATTAAATTAGATTAAATTGAAAAATGTACAATCATTTTCTACATTGTCAGGAGTGTACTGGAATCCTGTATCTTATTTTAGGATTCTTATCACCAACTTTCTGTCCCTACTTTTGCATTTATTTAAACATAATAATTAAGAATTGATTTTTAAAAAACTATTTGTTATAGATTTTTGATTCTCTTAAAACATATGGTGGATTAATCTGAGGTAGTAAGAATAATTCTTCTTCCTTTGTGCTTCAAATGAATTTTAGAGTCAATCATTTCTGGTTTCAAATTGCACTTATGCCATTTATTACAATTGTGACTTTAAGCCAGGAATTCTTAATTGGGAGTAATTTTGCCTGCTAGGAGACATTTGGCAGATACCTTGGATTCTCATGACTGGAGGAGTACTACTGGCATCTTGTGGGTGGAGGACAAGGATGCTGCTAAGCATCCCATAATGCACAGGACAGTCCCCCTCATTCCCAACAAATAATTCTCTGACCCAAATATCAAATGTGTGAAGGTTGAGAAATCCCACCTTAGGTAAATTACTTAACCTTTCTAGATTTAGTTTCCTCATTACAAAATGCATATAACAATATATACTCAAAAGACTTTTGCACAACATAAATTAGATAACATGTAAATGCCTAACAATATAAACAGATTGATCCATTTAATAGAAACTAAATAGATAGTATAAATAGTACAAAATACTATCAGAGCTAGAAAGGTTTTCTTTGACTTTAAAAATCTCTTTCTTTCTTTCTTTCTTTCTTTCTTTCTTTCTTTCTTTCTTTCTTTCTTTCTTTCTTTCTTTCCTTTTTTCAATAGTTTTAGGGGCACAAGTGGTTTCTAGATACATGGATAAATTGTCTAGTGGTGAAATCTGGACTTTTAGTGCACCTGTCACCCAAGTAGTGTACATTGTACCAAACTGATAATTTTCAGTCCTTATCCCCCTTCCATCCTCCTCACTTCTGAGTCTCCAATGTCCATTATGCCACTCTGTATGTCATTAGAGCTGGAAGGTTTTTGAGAGCATGTTTTTCTGAATCATGCAACTGCTTTGCTCCATTTCACATTTACGGGGCTTTCCTTTCATTCTAGTTACTGCCAAGGAGATCACTTCTGTGCAGGCTTTTCCCTGCTTCCCTGCAGGGCAACCTAAGAGCACTTTGTTTTAGTCTTCTTTCCATACCTCTCACTTCCTGATCCAGGGCTTCTCTGACATTTCTGAACAGACACCTGTGAGATCCTGCTCCACACTCATGCAAGTGCAAAACGTTAAGTGTGGGGGCTTCAGCACCCTTAGGGCCATCATTGCCTGATGAAGTACTGGTAAATCAATGCTTGCCCCTTTCTTCTTCTGGACAGATTACTCTGAGAGACACTTCATGGGACTCCCCAAAGGCTCTGAGTACCAGGAGCCCAGAGCTGTCATCAGTTCAATGCCTTCTATATACTTCTATTGGCTTCTCTTCTTTCCCTGTTTCATTCCTCTCATTCTTCACTTCTGCTCACTGGGATCATTTCTGAAATAAATTACATGCATGTAGGCCTTTTTCCCAGGTTCTGCTTTCAGGAAATCTTAGTGCTGATACTTCTCATCTGAGAAATAGGGAATAGAGGCTCAGAAAGATGAGGTAATTTGTCAAAGGTTATGCAGTCAGTGCAGATGCCAAGCCTAGAAACAACACATCCTGACACGTTTTCAGTGCTCTTCCCACTGCACCGCAATTTCTCTCCACATTATGGTTTGGCTCAGTTTATCAATGCTATTTATGTACTAAGTGTTTTGGTTATTATTAGGGACTGTTAAAATATGACAGGGAGGCATATGCTAATAAAATGTGTGGGTTTTTGGAATGCCAGCAAAAACTGTTTATGCCATGGTTTAAAAAATTATTTAAAGAATTTTAGGTGTTTTACCATGTGGAATGTCTACAAAAATATAAAACTACATCCCAAGTTTACATGATACTTAAATATGCTCATATTTGTATTTCTCTAAGGTTTGTGTAACAGTAAGTATTATTAAAAATTCACCAAATTTCTGTGTTATTTGATATTTCACAAAATCAGTATGTCACCTTAACATGAAAAAGCCACTGACTCTAGTGTAAATAAAATTACACATAATAGTGCTCAAAACTGTTGATCAAATGTATTGAAAAAAGGCTTTGGAGGTCATTTTGAAACATCTATAATGAATCTGATGAATTAAGAGTAGGCAGAAAGATATTGCTACGTTATGTGCTGTTTACATTAGTCTGTCTCTAGCATTACATTTCCCAGAAATTGAAGAGAGCATGGTGTTCGTCACACAGACAGATCTTCTGTCACAATCTAATTCGCAATTGCTCTTAACGAATTGTAAACTCATGCCAAGAGGGAGGTGATGCAGTAATCTGTGTTAATATTTGTGAAAATGAATGTGAACACAGTCAGTGAGTCATCCTAAAGTCTGGATTACCTTGCTCAAGAACAAAAGTATCAGCAGGGTTTCTGCATTTGTGAGGTCAGAAAAGCATTAAGCCTCAGCTTACCTACCTCCGAATGTGCTGAGGTACTGCTGGATCAGGGTTTATTTTCCAACAAAATGGTGGTTCTGTTCTAAGCGTAGAAGAGAAGTAGGAGTTGTTTGGGAGACAGATAATAGGATAATCAATTCTAGGGAATGGGAACTGGAACTGGAATGTTAGAAAGTATTAACATTTCCCACTCAAACTGCTCAAAGAGCAATTAATTGTATATTCTTCCCATCCCTCCACTCCCCACCCCAGCCTCCAAAAAAAAAAGCCTTGCAAGACCAGGATTATATCAGTGGAAAGTTAAAGTGATGCTATTGGCTAGGTTGAAAACTTGCCTCACGGTGGAGATTTTCTTGGTCGTACTGGACCACTGAATTTCTCAGCTTACTTACCTTGTCCTTAGGATCCACTTAATATGTGACAGAGTCTTGTGTATCATGCTAAGTAACTTGGGCTTTATCTTAAGAATACTGCCTAGATAGAGGCAGTTTTAAAACAAAGGAATGACTTCAGTTATTTATTTTATTAATGAGCAGAAGTTGGAGAAAACTAATGACAGAAAAGTCAGTTTAGATGCTATTGATGTAATACAATTAAAGATGACAGAAGATTTCCTTAGAAAGTATAAGTAAGAGTGGTGAGCACACAGTCAATGTAGGCAAGTAAGAGGAAGTGACTTACTTCACATGTTGATTAAAGAGTTGTTGAATAATTTCACACACATATGTTGTGTAAGATCTTTCCCACATTGTGGCTTTTCCTCAGATACACATTCTGCTTTTAATATTTATTGACCATTCATTCATTCATTCATTCATTCACTTATTTAGATATTTATGGTGCAACAAACATGCTAGATTTTATAACAGCAAGGGAAGGAAAGATAAAGATGACATAAAATTGTATCGAGTGTAGTGGCAGACACAGATCTGCATTCCTCCTTAGAGGAAGTTATAATCTGCTGAAATACTTTTTAAACAATATGGTTATATTTTAAAATAATATGCTTTTTAAACTATTAAACCATAAACTTACAAAATAATATGGTTACATTTTTTGATTTATAGAAAAAAAAGCACTAAAGAGCCAAAACACGTGTATTACGTTTTTGCCACTAAATTTCTGAATTGTTTTAGATAAATCACTTTGGTGTCCATCTCCTAATTTGTAAAGTAAGGAACTTGCAACTTCAAAATGCTATGAGCGGCTCAACATCATTAATTATTAGGGAAATGCAAATCTTAGATATCTTGGATAATCTGCATAATAAGATACCATTTCTCTTCCACTAGAATGGCTGTAATAAATAAGGCAGACAATAAAAATTTTATTGAAGATGTGGAAAATGTGAACTCTCATACATTGCTGGTAGGAATGTAAAATGGCGAAGTCACTTTGGAAAATAGTTTGGCAGTATCTCAAAAAGTTAAAAACCAAACTGTCATGATTTAGCCACCCAAGTCTACATATTTATTCAAGGTAACGAACATAAGTCCACACAAAGACGTTTTAGTGAATTTTTATAGCACCATCACTATTCCTAGAGTTGAAAACTAGAAAACTCTAAATGTCCATCAGTTTGTGAATGGGCAGACAAAATATGGTAGATCTATACAAAGGAATATTATCCAGTAATAAAAAGGAACAAACTACTGAATATTACTTTATAGATGAACTTCAGAAATGTGTAAAGTGAAAGCATCCAGATATGAGGCTACACATTATATGGTTTTTATTTATAGAGACAGAAAGTAGATTAGGAGTTTCCTGGGGCTAGTGGTAGGATAAGAGTTTAACTCTACATGGACATAAGAAATCTTATTGAAGATTGGCCAGTGTGGTGGCTCACGCCTGTAATCCCAGCACTTTGGGAGGCTGAGGCGGGTGGATCACAAGGTCAGGAGATCGAGACCATCCTAGCCAACACGGTGAAACCCTGTCTCTACTAAAAATACAAAAAATTAGCCGGGCGTGGTGGTGGGCGCCTGTTGTCCCAGCTACTCGGGAGGCTGAGGTAGGAGTATGGCATGAACCCGGGAAGCAGAGCTTGCAGTGAGCTGAGATCACGCCACTGCACTCCAGTCTGGGAGACACAGAGAGACTCTGTCTCAAAAAAAACAAAAAACAAAAAACAAAAAAAAACAAAAAAAAGAAATCTTACTGAGGAGATGAATATGTTCTACAACTGATTTATGATTATGGTTGATTATCAATAATAATTAAGTTATAAATTCATGAAAATGGGTGAATTTTGTGATTTGTAAAATGTGCTTCAATAAAGCTGTTTGAAATACGCTATAAACAATAGATGATGACCTGTCTTTGAGAGACACGCAGAAAAAAGACATGGTATGGCCAGAGTCAGCACATTTTCTGAATGTGATTTCCACATTCTTGCACAGAACCATTACTTGAAGTTTAAAACTTTTCCTTCAGTGCTTTTCACTATGTGATTTAATTTGTTTTGCCTGAGACTTTAATATTTCATATTCATCAAGCATTTGCCAAAGAGGCACTGTGTTCTTCTCTCACTTTCCTAGAAGAATAAAGGGGGTGTGGCACATAGAAGTTGCTTGGTGTATTCTGTGGTGATGTCTCTACTTTGAGTCTGAGCTTCACTCCATTGTGCTACAACTGGCTGCTTGATTAGCTAAGGAAATGCAAACATAATGAGTTAGTGTCTGCCAACCCAGGAATTGTGCAGATTGTCTTTAGTTGTTACTTTCTGTAAACTAATTAATAAATTAATGATTTCAGAGAGGTATTTTCATTTTTATTCTGCTTATTTCTTCTTTTAAATGTTTTTACTAATTTCTCTTCATTCACAAAAGACTGACATGTTAACCCTTCTTTTCTAGGTATGTTTAATTTCTTTTTTCATTTTATCTGTTCTACTGTAAATGTTCTTTACTTTTTTGGTTTCTTGATTTCTTCTTTTTGGCAGCGTGTCTGGCTATGGAAATCCTTGGAAAATGTAAACTTTCATCAAAAATTATGAAAATAAATTGAATCTCAGGAAATTAATTTGCTTTTCCTTCTCAAATGTTTATAGATAATATGACTCAAGTGAAATCACAAAGCTGCAAAGTCACTTCTTGAATGCATTTCCTATAGTAATTAAAAAGAAAACAATTTTCTTCCCCATTGAGCTTCTTGTTTGCTGCTGTTAGTGACACAAAATACCAAAGTATTTATTAAGTTGGGACAGCCAATATTTAGTTTTTTCTTCTTCAAAACCAATTATAGTTTATCCTGGATTCTTTAAAGAAGGAGAATGGCAGCCAAAATAGAATCATGAAGAGCTAAGAGTGAAATTTTTCCAATTAGCACAACACGTTGTCTATACAGACTGGTGCTAGCAATCCTCCCTACTTATCTTAGCATTATTGCTATCTAGTTTGGATTATAATTCCATTGGACAGGTTATTATAGCCTGAAAGCCACCTAGTATTTTGTCGATATTAAATAAGCCTTAAGTAGGCATTAGCCCTTTGATTTTACTGTACATTATCAAAAATAATGAATCTTTATAGTTATGTATTCACTTAGGTGAAATTACCATGAAGTCCCACTTAGTAATTCACTGTATCCTAGAATTCTAGGGTCACTAAAGAGTTGATTTTTTTTGACTCACTGAAAATATTTTACATTGGTTTGTCTCAGGCAAGTTTTTTAGTATCATACTGAAACCAATAACAAAGTGAACTCTAACTGAAACAAACCCATCCAACAAGCAGAAGTGGTTTATTAAAGCATATTTGAGCAAAGTCTGACTATCTAAAGATTTACTTGATAACACATGCAAAATAGAACCTTAATAATAATAGAAAACACTTATTTCATACAAACTATATGCTAGCACATCAAGGAATAACTCATTTAATCTTCTCAGTTTTACAAGTGTGAAAACTGAAGCAGAGAGCTAAAGCAACTTGTACAAGTTCCCATACTAGAAAGGAGCAAAATTGAGATTTAAACCCAGAAAGCCTGTCTTCAGTCTATGTACTTAATTACTATATATAGAGCCTTTCTGGGTAGATAAGATTCTGTATGTGGTGCATAGTAACTTCAGTATAAACTTAAAGAATGAAAAGAAAACACCATACCAAACAAAACTAGGCTTACTAGAAGTATCCTTCTATAATCTGGGGAGAGAAACCTAGGGGAACAATGTCTTAAAAATTTGAGGGAAAAACATTAACTGTGCAGAAACTTTTAACAAGCCAAACTTTTAATCAAATTTGAGATTATAGTAAAAACAATTCATTTTCTTTTTAATCTTTTTTCTTTTTTAAATTCAGAGTTCATTTTCAACCAAGTCAGCATTACCCTGATACCAAAGCCAGAGCAAGGACACTACAAGAAAATTACATGCCAATATCCCTGATGAACATAAATGTAAAAATTATCAAAAACATACTAGCAAACTAAATTTAACAGCACATTAAAAGGATCATTCAATAAGATCAAGCAGAATTTATCACATGGATACAAGGATGGTTCAACATATACAAATTTATAAATGCTGTATATGACATTAACCAAATGAAGCCCCAAAACCTTATGATCATCTCAATTGATGCAGAAAAAGAATTTGACAAAATTTAACATCCTTTGATAATAAAAATTCTCAACAAAGCAGGTATAGAGGGAACATACCACAATACAATGAAGGTCATATATAACAAATCCACAGATAACATCATACTCAATAGTGAAAAGTTGATCAGGAACAAGACAAGGATGCCCACTCTCACTTCTTACATTCGGCATAGTACTAGAAGTCCTAACCAGTACACTTAGGCAAGAGAAAGAAAGAAAAGGCATAACAATTGTTGAGGAAGCTGACCTATTCAACTTTTGTTTCCATTATGATTGTGTAGAAGCAAACTGGCTTCACTACCACCATAAAAATAAAAATAAATAAATAAATATACAGTGCTCAGGTTGTTACCAGCAATATCCTAGAACTCAAATATGAGGATGAGTCATTTCCTGGGGCCACAGAGAACTTAAAATTTGTGAGCAGATGACTGGTGAATCAGATTTCCAAATCCACAATGCTCCTCTTCTCACTCTGCTTGACAGCAAGCACGGAGAAAATTTCCCCTAACTCTCAGTTTTTACACTAGAAAAAGTGAGTCAAAGTGGACAACCAGCTTCTCCACCATCATTGGTTCACTGACAGGAGATTCGTCTCTTCCTCAACTTACAGGAGGCATTGTGACTGCCAAATGAGAGAAATTACCCCTGCAGGCAGCTAGTGAGAAAGTAGGGAGGCAGGACTATCATACCCAGCACTGAAAATTCTGCTTTGTAACTCAGCCAATGGAGAAGCCAAATTAAAGTGGCTGTTCGGCAGCACAATGCTGTAGGAGGTACATTCCACAGATCCCCTGGTCATGAGCCCAAGCCAACTTTCCCACACTGCCATGATATCCCCCTTGAGACCTCCCCTATTCAGGATAGGCAGTATTCTGATTGTGTTAGAGCTGAGAAGAACCTGGGGGTGTAGTGCCATCTAGTGCCAAAAATAAGGGCATGATCTAGTGAAGGAAAAAAAAAAAAAAAAGGAAGACATTCAATAGTTACATTACAAAGAATCTCTAAGCAAATATACCCTATTAAAACCAAAACAAGTCAGACAGAGAAGACTGGAATAAATATGTAATCATTCAATGCAAAGAAATAGATATACATCCACGAGAAACAAGAGCAAGTGGGGAACCAATGAGAAGACAATATGTGAGCTCTCTGACCAAAAGTTCAAAATCCAGTTTTAAGGAAACTCAGTGACTTCCAATATAACACAGAAAAGCAATTCAGAAATGTATCAAAGAGATCTAACAAAGAGATTGAAATAATTTTAAAAATCAAATGGAAATCTTGGATCTGAGAAATAGTTCTGCTGAATTGAAAAATTTATTACAGGCTCTTAACAGCAGAATGGATCAAGCAGAGGAAGGAATCAGAGGGTGTGAAGACAGTCTATTTGAAATTATACAATCAGAGGAGGAAAAGGATAAAAACCACAAAGATTTTCTGTAAGATTTAGAAGATTACCTCAAAAGACCAAATTTAATAATTACTGGGGTTCAAGAAAGAGTTGAGCAAGAGCAAGGAGTAGAAAGCTTATTCAAAGAAATAATAACAGAAAACTTTCCTCAACTTGAGAAAGATAAATATCCAGCATAGTAAAGTCCAAGAACCTCAAATAGACTTGACCCAAATGAGATGACCCAAAGGCATGTAATAAGCTCTCAAAGATCAGAGACAGAGAGGAGATCCTAAAAGCAGCAAGAGAAAAGAAGCAAATAACATATAAAGGAACTCCAAATTATTTGGAAACAGACTTCTCCATGGAAACCATACAGGCTAGGAGAAAGTTGGATGACATTTTTAAAGTACTGCAAGAAAATAACTTCCATCCAAGAATACTGTATCCAGCAAAGCTATTCTTCAAATATGAAAGAGAGAAAAAATATATCCCAGACAAACAAAAGCTAAGAGAATTTACCCCCACCAGATCCATCTTACAAGAAATGCTAAGGAGAACTCTTTAATTTGACAAAACTCACTAATGTGCAAACTGTAAAGGAAGAAGTATTTCTCCTGTTTTCAGACCACTCGATCTTATATATAGAAAATCCTAACAACTCCACCAAAAAACTGTTAGGGCTTAAAACTAATTCAATAAAGTTGCAGGATACAAAATCAACATACAAAAATCAGTACCATTTCTATGTACTAACAGTGAATTATCCAAAAAAGAAATCAAGAAAATAATCTCATTCACAATAGCTAAGCAACAACGTTAACAAGAAAAACAACAAAGGAATAAATATAATCAAGGAGGTAAAAGATTTGTACACTGAAAATTATAAAACACTGAAGAAAAAAATTGAAGAAGACTCAAATAAATGGGAAGATAGTCCATGCCCATAGATTAGAAGAATTGATATTGTTAAAATGTTTATACTACCCAAAGCAATCTACAGATTCAATGTAATCCATATAAAAATTCCAATGACATTATTTTACAGAAATAGAAAATATGTATAGAACTATGGCAGATCCTGACTAGACAAAGCAATCTTTAGCAAAAAGAACAAAACTAAAAGTATCAGACTACCTGATTTCAAAATTTGCTACAAAACCACAAAGCTGTCAAAACAGCATGGTACTTCTATAAAAACAGACACATAGACCAATGGAATGGAATAAAGAGCCCATAAATAAACTCACACATTTAAAGTCAATTGATTTTTGAAAAAGGTACCCAGAACATATAATGGGGGAAAGAACAGTCTCTCCAATAAAATGATAGTAGGAAAATTGGATATCCACATGCAGAAGAATAAAATTGGACCCTTATATCATGCCATATCAAAAAATCAACACAAAATGGATTAAAAACTTAAATGTAAGACCAGAAGCTGTGACAACACTGTAAGAAAACATAGGGGAAAACCTCCATGACATTGATGTTGGCAATAATTTTTTGGATATGAACCCGAAAGCACAAACAGTGAAAATGAAAATAGACGAACAAGATTACATCAACCCAAAAGAGTTTATACAGCCAAGAAAATAATAGAGTGAAGTGACAACCTATGGAATGAGGGAAAATATTTGTAAACCAAGGCAGTTAGTATCTAAAACATAAGAGAAACTCAAACATCTCAGTAGCCAGAAAATAGCATGATTAAAAACCGAACTTGAATAGACATGTCTCAAAAGAAGACATACTAATGCCTAACAGATATGTGAAAAAATGCTCAACATCAATGATAAAGAGAAATGAAAATTAAAACCACAGTAAGATATCACCTTACACCTGTTAGAATGGCTAATATCAAAAGGCAAAAGATTAGTGTTGGCAAGGATGTGAAGAAAAGGAAACCCTTGTATATGGTTGGTGAGAATGTAAATTAGTACAACAATTACGGAAAACAAGGTATCTGTACTCCCATGTTTATTGCAGCATTATTCATAATAGCCAAGGTATGGACTCAATATATTAGTGTCCATCATTGCATAATGGATAAAGAAAATTTGATATGTATATGCAATGGACTACTATTCAGCCTTAGAAGGAAATCTTGTCATTTTTAATGATATGGATGAACCATTATGTTAAGTGAAATAAGCTAGGCATAGAAAGACAAATATTGCATGATCACACATATATGTGAAATCTAAAAAGTTAAACTTAAGGAAGCAGGAATGGTGGTTACCAGGGGCAGAGCTGTGGGTAATTGGGGAGATAAAGGTAAAAGGATACAAAATTTCAGTTAGATAGAGAGAGTAAATTTAAGAGGTCTATTGTGTGACAGACTGACTGTAGTTAGTAACAATGTATTGTATTCTAAAAAAATGCTGAGACTAAAAATAAAAGTAATTTAAGTTTCAAATACTCAGAAAATTTTCCTTCTATGCATCTTTTATTAGAAAGCTACTGGAAGTTAGATGCTAAATTTAAAAAGAGGAATCATGAAATAGAGAAAACAGTGAATCCATTATGAGATTTTCAAGAAGATATCAGATGAAGAGTAAAGACCCAAGAGGACAACTTTGTCATAGGTTTAGAAAGCAAATCATCACATGGAATAGCAGGAGGCCTATGGAGAGAGGTTAAGACGAAAAAAAAAGAAAAAAAAGAGTTGACAAGATTTTTGTTGTTGTTGTTGTTGTTATTTTTTCTGAGATGGAGTCTCACTCTGTGGCCCAGGCTGGAGTGCAGTGGCATGATCTTGGCTCACTGCAACCTTTGCCTCCCGGGCTCAGGCGATTCTCCTGCCTCAGCCTCTTGAGTAGCTGGGATTACAGGCATGTGCCACCATGCCCAGCTAATTTTTGTATTTTTAGTAGAAATGGGGTTTCACCATATTGGTCAGGATGGTCTCAAACTCCTGACCTCAAGTGATCCGCCTGCCTTGGCCTTCCAAAGTGCTGGGATCACAAGCATGAGCCACCATGCTCAGCCAAAAAGAGTTGATATACTTTTGAAACTAAGAACATTTGAAAATAATACAGTAGGTTTATGGCATATCCGATGTGACATTTGAAAATAATCAAGAATAACAATCAGAATATCAAGCAAGAGAGATGACTGGCAGTTATTAAATCTATGTATAGAAAGAGTAATATACAAACAAGGGAATAAAATCTTAGTATGGTATTTGGCTCAATAGTGAATAAGGACAAACCAGTAATTTAAAGACTGGCTACTAAATTAACCAAAATTTTGATATAATTGTATTTTAAGGATGGTGGGTAGGAAGCGGATGTAAAGGAAGTGGTTTTAAGTATGTAAATATGATCTACTGCAATTGAAAGTAAATAATTTCTGAAATTGATAAATCAAGAAGAAATAGTATAATCATTTTATTCAGAAATATAGATGCTAAATATTAGAAGAAACATGATGTAATTAGAAGTGTTTGCATTTGGAACTAGGGAGCACTGAGTAGTAGAAACTGCTTTTTTGTAGTAAGATTATACATTTTCTGCTTTCAAAATTATGTGCATTCATTACTTAAAAAATTTTTATTATACTTTAAGTTCTGGGATACATGTGCAGAATGTGGAGGTTTGTTATATAGGTATACACGTGCCATGGTGGTTTGCTGGACCCATCAACCAGTCATCTACATTATGTATTTCTCCTAATGCTATCCCTCCCCTAGTCCCCCACCTCCCACCAGGCCCTGGTGTGTGATGCTCTCCTCCCTGTGTCCATGTGTTCTCATTGTTCAGCTCCCACTGATGAGTGAGAACATGCAGTGTTTGGTTTCCTGCTCTTGTGTTAGTTTGCTAAGAATGATGGGTTCCAGCTTCATCCGTGTCCCTGCAAAGGACATGAACTCTTCCTTTTTTATGGCTGCATAGTATCCCATGGTGTATATGTGCCACATTTTCTTAATCCAATCTATCATTGATGGGCATTTGGGTTGCTTCCAAGTCTTTACTATTGTGAACAGTGCTGCAATAAGCATAAGTGTGCAGGTGTCTTTGTAGTAGGATGATTTATAATCTTTTGGGTATATACCCAGTAATGACATTGCTAGGACAAATGGTATTTCTGGTTCTAGATCCTTGAGGAATTGCCACACTGTCTTCCACAGTAGTTGAACTAATTTACATTCCCACTGACATTTTGTAAACTGTTCCTATTTCTCCACATCCTCTCCAACATCTGTTGTTTTCTGACTTTTTAATGACCGTCATTCTAACTGGCATGAGATGGTATCTCACTGTGGTTTTGATTTGCATTTCTCTAATGACCAGTGATGATGAACTTCTTTTCATGTGTTTGTTGGTCGCATAAATGTCTTCTTTTGAGAAGTGTCTGTTCATATCCCTTGCCCACTGTTTGATGGAGTTGTTTTTTTCTTGTAAATTTGAGTTCCTTGTAGATTCTGGATATTAGCCCTTTGTCACATGGATAGATTGCAAACATTTTCTCCCATTCTGTAGGTTGTCTGTTCACTCTGATGATAGTCTCTCTTGCTGTGCAGAAGCTCTTTAGTTTAATTAGATTTGATTTGTCAATTTTGGCTTTTGTTGCCTTCGCTTTTGGTGTTTTAGCCATGAAGTCTTTGCCCATGCCTATGTCCTGAATGGTGTTGCCTAGGTTTTCTTCTAGGGATTTTATGGTTTTAGGTCTTACGTTTAAGTCTTTAATCCATCTTGAGTTAATTTTTGTATAAGGTGTAAGGAAGGGGTTCAGTTTCAGTTTTCTGCATATGGCTAGCCAGTTTTCCCAACACCATTTATTAAATAAGGAAACCTTTCCCCATTCCCTGTTTTTGTCTGGTCTGTCAAAGGTCAGATGGTTGTAGATGTGCAGTGTTATTTCTGAGACCTCTGATCTGTTCCATTGGTCTATATATCTGGTTTGGTACCAGCACCATGCTGTTATTGTTACCGTGGCCTTATTGTATAGTTTGAAGTAGAGTAGCGTGATGCCTCCAGTTTCATTCTTTTTGCTTAGGATTGTCTTGGCTATACTGGCTCTTTTTTTGTTCCATATGAAATTTAAAGTAGTTTTTTCTAATTCTGTGAAGAAAGTCAATGGTAGCTTGATGGGGATAGCATTGAATCTATAAATTACTTTGGACAACATTTTCATGATATTATTTCTTCCTATCCATGAGCATGGAATGTTTTTCCATTTGTTTGTTTCCTCTCTTATTTCCTTGAGCAGTGGTTCATAGCTTATCCACCACAACTGGGATGCAAGGCTGGTTCAACATACTCAAATGAAGAAACATGATCCACCACATAAACAGAACCAATGACAAAAACCATATGATTATCTCAATAGATGCAGAAAAGGCCTTTGATAAAATTCAACACCACTTCGTGCTAAAAACTTTCAATAAACTAGGTATTGATGGAACGTATTTCAAAATACTAAGAACTATTTATGACAAACCCACAGCCAATATCATACTGAATGGGCAAAAACTGAAAGCATTCCATTTGAAAACCAGCAGAAGACAAGGATGCCCTCTCTCCCCACTCCTATTCAACATAGTAATGGAAGTTCTGGCCAGGGCAATCAGACAAGAGAAAGAAAGAAAGGGTATTCAAATAAGAAAAGAGGAAGTCAAATTGTCTCTGTTTTCAGATGACATGATTGTATATTTAGAAAACCCCATCGTCTCAGCCCAAAATCTCCTTAAGCTGATGAGTAACTTCAGCAAAGTCTCAGGATACAAAATCAACGTGCAAAAATCACAAGCACTCCTATACACCAATAACAGACACACAGAGAGCCAAATCATGAGTGAACTCCCATTCACAACTGCTACAAAGAGAATAAAATACCTAGGAATACAACTTACAAGGGATGTGAAGGACCTCTTCAAGGAGAACTATGAACCACTGCTCAAGCATTCATTACTTTTACGGACGTAAAATCCATAAAAATATTCCTAATAAAATAAAAATTGATCCTTTCAGGATCAGGCCCTGGCTGAAGAAGTTGATAATAAAAATTGCGATATATTGAAAAAATTAGAGAAGAAAACTCTAGAATTATGTGCTTTGAAAATATTTAAATTAGAGCAAAATTTTAATATGATTTTCACAGGGTTCTAAATAACTATAGAAAGAGATCTTCTCAAGGGTTCTACTACCCTTGCCTCCATTCTGCTGTGCTGGATCAGTTTTCCTGCCTTCCACTTATTCACTATGAAATATTATACAAGTCACCCAAACTGTCTTTGAGGATTCACTGTAGAGGCTAGGCTCTAAACTGACCTCTTTGAGCTTCCCTCACCTTTTTTCCTAGGTGTTCATTTTGGGGCCTGCCCTGTGATATTTCACAGAATTATCTGATCCACGTGACCTTTTCCAACCAGGAGGTGGTAAGTCAGGGTGCCCAACCAAATATGCACTGCCTTTCTCGGACTTTGACAACGGACATAAGGGTTCTCGACAAACTTCATAGAGCAAATATTGGTTTCTACCTCCAGTGGTTGGAGTCATTCTTGCTCAAAGCCCCTCTAAGCTCCCTATTCCTTCCCTCCCTTCATTCTCTTTCCTTAGTCAATAGAGGCAACAACGTAGAAAAAGTATATAACTTTTAGAATCTACTTAAGTTCAAACACCAGCTACAGGTCTTTGCTAGACAACTACGAATCTACCAGCAGCAGTGCAGATAAAATTAAACAAGATAATTTGTGTAAAATACCAGTCACAGAACTATAACTGATAGTATAATTATTAATTGTTGGTAGCAGTAGAAAAAGTAGTAGTAGTAAATTGTTAGTAGTATTTTTATTTTAGCAGCATCAATGATTAATTCGACCTTTAGATCCCTTACTTTCATCCCAAGTGGCAAAGTTGGAGTATCTTTTTTCTCTTTTTTTGTCCATCTTGGTTTATATTTCTTTATTCTTTATTATGCTGTAAATATTTTAGCTTAAAAATTAAATAATATATTTTATGATTTGAGAATTTTTTTCTTTTTCTTGAATCATCTTAACCACACATGTAATCTTTTAAACTTACATTATTTGCTAAAGCAGGCTCAATGAAAGTAGATGCAGTTATTCAAAGTTTATTTATGAAAAGTCTGACTAGTGTTTAATTTTATATAACCTACAGAGTCAAATTGAAAACATTGCATTACTATATTCAAGGGGGATTATCTAGATGTTATAACTTAAACATATGAGCATTCATTTCCTAAATATTCAGAGCCTGTAGGTCATCTTTTGGAGTGTCTTTAATTCAAGCTAAAAAGGCATGTCATTACCTGATTCTTAATATTTACTTTGTTCTGCATGTGCAAAGAAAATATCTTTCAGAAATGTGCCTTTTGTTGAACTGTGCAGGAAAGTCAGTTTCATAGAATTATTTGAGATGGCCACAGGACAGATGATTCAACTCTTTTGGTTTGTGAATTTTTATGGGCAGTGAAGGCAGAAGTTGGGATTAGTGAGAAGACAAGATTTTTTAGATAGGCAGAGATCATTAAGCTTGATTTTGAATCACATCCAAAGCTGCATAGAGCCTGATACAGTTCAAGCTCCATTATAGCTTTGATGACGGTGCAAAAGGACTGAAGAAGATCATCTAGCTCATTACAGCTAGCTTCTTTAATACTCAAAATTAAAAAATTATAAATTATTGCTTAAAATGCAGTAAAGTATATGTCTGAATTTTTGGAAGAGTGCAGGATTCATGCATTTACCTTATTTTTTAAAATAATTCATTTTATAAGAAACCAGAGATAATAGCTTCTTCCCTCTAGTTTCCTATGAATGATCAAGAAGGTAAGTCAAACATATGGTGAATATCTCTATGTATGCATATTTAGCACTCTGTTATGCTCAGTGGCAGATACAGTCAAGATTTATTTCTCTCTTTTCCCTTATTTGGGAAGATAAAACATATAAATGTGGAAATACAGTGATAATACAAGGTAGTGCCAATTGATTTATACAGATTTAAAAAACTTTCAGGAGAGAGTTCAGAGGAAGGGAACTAATCCCAGATTGGAATAATCAATTATGCCCTCACGGAGGGACTGGCATTTGATATGGGCTTTGATGTAGAATTTTGATGAGTGAAAAGACAGGAAGAGTATTTTTTGGCAGAGGAAAAGTGTGAGTAGACCAGACTGGCTAAAAGAGAAGATTTAGTTAGAGGAACAGTAAAAGATAAAATTTAAGGCTCAGATGAGTCTTAAGGGCCACGTAGAAGATTTTGAACATTTGAGGGAGATACACATTATTAAATGGCAAATCCTCTTTGAGGATTCAGTTGAAATGTCACTTCTTCAGAACGTTCTTCCTTGGACACTTTCCTAAAGTAGTCAACTTTTTCCCCATCTTCCCCTCTCCCCATGCTATCACTGTTACTGCCTATCACATCACCATATTTATTTCTTTCATAGCATTTAGCAGAATCTGAAACTGCTATACAGTTGAAGAACAGCAAAGATTAATTGGTAAGAAGACTGAAAATTCTTACATTAGAGTAGGGAAGACATATATGTAAATTCAAACCAGTAATGGTGAAATAGAATATGAAAAGTGACTCGATCAAAATAATGTTAATTTATGGCGAGGAGAGTTGGTTGGGATTTGGTTGGGATTTGAATGAGAACATGAAAGGAGTTTCTAATTCGTGACTTGGATGACATCCATCTTAAAATAATTCATTACACCAGACATTTGGTTTATGTGATTTTTCTGTACCTGTTTATAATTACACAGTAGAATATTATTAAAAGTTACTGGAAAAGAAATACAATGATATGGTAATTGGAAAGAAAGAGGAAGCATGTCCAGCTATGGTCATCAGAAAGGTATCCTGGAGGTGATGACCCTTGAGCTGCAATAACTTCATAAGATTCCTATGAGGTGAGGTATGAGAGGGCTTTTGGGGTAGGGAGAAAGTAGTAAATAAAATCGCAGAAGTGGAAAAACTTGGAGTGTGTTTAATATTGTTAATTGCAATTGCCTTTGATGGAGGAGCGGGGAAAGCAAATGCTGGGAAGATGGACTGGGATCATGGGGAACAGAAGTGATAACTTGTGATAAGTACTGTATGTTTCTGACTCACAGTAGTCATCTTGTAAATATTTTTTTGAATACATCAATTGTGTATTAGGTGGTATACAATTGGCTTAGTGCCTATAGTTGATCTGATTTCCCTCTTGAGCAAATAGAGTTGTCACATATTTTAGTCCACCACTGATACGTAAATAAGCACCTGCAGCAAAGAGAAAAAAGGAAATTTAAAATCCATTATCAGCTGTTTATATAAGGGCAGTAAAGGCCAGGAAGCTTTCAAAGGCAGGATAGGTGGTACATGTTAACTTTATTGGTGATTTTTTTTCTTAAAATATGAAATGTTTATGTTATAAATCAGGAAGTAGGATACTTAGAAATGGAGAAGAAAATTAGTGAATATTGAAATTAGAAACATCTGGGCAAATAGAAGAATAGAGGTAGGTTTTGATTAAAAGTTGGATGAAATAAGTTGGAAGTAAAGAATTAAGAGTGAATGAGTCATTGAAGGGCTGAGCAAGAAAGTATCTATCACCTGTGAGGAAGAAGCAACTGCTTTTGAATAAGACAGGCTTTGGGTTTTGCATGTTGGTCACCAATGACTAAATCTTGGTTATCCAATGACTAGACGACATTCGTTATCCAGTGACTTGGGCCTTACTGAACCTTAGTTACATTCAAGTCATAAGGTTGTTGGGTTTAAATGAGACATGGAATTTAAGTATTTGGTAATATGCCTGGTTCCTTGTGGTTCTCAATAAATAATGGTAACTTTCCACTGTTCCCTCCACTTTTCCTTCCCCAGCTCCACAGTAGCATAACTGCTATCCTTCTGGACCAAAGTTCAATTAGAAAAACGCAGTAAACTTTATTTCACTAAGTTAGAATTGGCTTGCTGAATCCACCCTGGTGTCTGGATGCCTTTTTATATTTGATCCGAGTAAAGACCAAATTCCATCTGGAGTTTATAAAACATCTTTTACTTGTCATTTTCAAACAGATTTTTCTGCATGTGTCTACTAGATGGTTTGAAAGCTGTAAGGAGGAATAAAATGCCGTGAAAGAATTCCAAGGTGGTATGTAGATTTTCTGACTGTAGCAAACAGTTTATTATTAAAAACACCAAAGTTCATTATCAAAATTATCAACTGTACTTTCCATAACGGTGGAATATTATGAGCCTAATTAATGTGCTCCATTACCTCACTATTACAAAATAAATCCAAACTTAGTATGACAATTAGATCTCTCCATCACGCATCTGAGGCTTCTGTTTCATCTTTATTACAGATATTTTTCAAATTTATTATTTGCAAACGGCATTTTATATTCTTCTTCAAACCTTAGGACTTCCCACAACTCATTTATTAAGTAGTGAGGCTAGTAATTCAAACTTGGTCTCTGCGATTTAAAACTCTTGTTCTTTTTCCACACCAGAATGCTCTCCTTCTTGCCTTCTATCTGGAGCATCTTTTGTTTTCACTATTGTTCTATTTATCTTTCATGTGCTGGCTCACATGATACCTTTTCAATGAAGTCGTCCTCGATGCTTCCAGTTGTATTTTAGTTCTCTTCCCTATACTCCCAAAGCTCTTTAAACCTTTATTATAACCTAGTATCTAAGTTTGTTCTACTAGAGTTAACATTATGGCAGAGATAATAATTTATCACCCTAAATATCCATGTTCTCTTTTCTTTGATAGTATATAGAACTTCCAACTTTTAGCTATGCACAAGCAATATTCTCAGCCTTTCTGATAGATAAGAATGCCATAGGAATAAGTTCTGATCATTGGGATACAAGTGGAAGCGTCATGCGCACTGGGAAGTAAGTAAGTAATGAGAGATGATTGTCTGTCTTCATCCCTTGTTGCTGGCTGACTGCAATGTGCTTGTCATCTCTGGAGCTCAGGCATCTGTACAGGCCTATGAATTAGAAGCTGTGTGCTAGAAGGGAAGAAGAATAAGAGAGAAGCTTAGGTCTCTAATAGGTTTAAAAGTATGTTACCAATTTTGATCTACTACTAGATTGCTTTGGATTTCTTTTACATGTGAGATAAATTTCTATTTGTTTAAGCCATTGTTATTTTAGGGTTTCTATTATTTGCAGCTGAATGTAATTCTACCTGATATAGTTGTTTTTATTCGTAGACAGTCTCTCTTTTCTAACCCAAACTTCCTTCCTCTTCCTCTTTCCACCACTGTAAACTGCTTGAGGGGAAGAGTTGTGTTTCATTCATTTTTTGCATTGGAATAAATATGTATTAGAGTAAATAAATAAGTGTGTACACTTATTCATTTATTCAACCAATACATTACTAAATGTCAGGCACTGTGTTAGGTAGAAACAATTCAGACATTGTCCCTCTCCTGATAGAGCTGAAAATCCCATGGGGGAGACAGATTCTGAATAATCATTGTTAACAGTGGGTCTCAGTATTTGCTCCATGTCATCTTTACTTGGGAATTTCAGAAGACTGCTAAGAACCACATCCATTCCCCTAACCCCTAACAATTTAACTAGAAACTCAGGAGATGTGATCTGGGCATCTATGTTCTAAGAGCTTCCCAGTTGATTTTAATGTGAAGTTTGAGAACCATTGAATTAAACCAACAAGAAGGCACAGCAGTGATTTTTAATCTAATTACTAATGGTAGCCAGAGAACACTAATAACTACCATGTGAGAACTGTATTAGAGTCCTGTGGCTGACACCACAAATTACCACAAATTAGGTGGCTTAAAATAATATAAATCTATTCTCTTACAGTTCTGGAGGCCAGATGTCTGAAATGAAGGTGTCATTGGCATGACCATAGTCCTTTTGGAAACTCTAGGGTAGATTTTTTCCTTGCTTCTTCCAGCTTCTGATGGCTCCAGGTGTTCTTTTGTGTCGCTGGCTTGTGGCTACATTACTCCACCACCATTTGTCTCCATCTTCATAATGCTTCTTCCTCTTATATTAATCTTTCCTTTCTCTTATAAGGACACTTGTCATTGAATTTAGGTCCCAACCAGGTAGTCCTGGGTGATCTCTTTATCTCAAGATCCTCAACTTAAATTGGCAAGTAATTTTTTTTTTTTTTTCAAATAAGGTAACATTAAAAGATTCCAGGAATTAAGGTGTGGTCCTATCTTTTAGGGGATCACCATTCTACCCATTAGAAGAACCTCTTGTATTATATTTTACACTAAGATAGCTTTCATGTGTTTATTCTTATTTAATTCTGTTGTGACTTTTATTGTTGTGATTTTCCTCTAATTTAGTCTTGAGGTCTCTCTCTGGAGAGTGGTTTATAAATTCTAGCTCTGTCCTGGTGGAAGTTCAGGAAGGTGGTCATAGATGTTTACAGTGTGCTTTTCATGGGGGTCTGTCTTTATCCTGGCAGATGGCCTAATGTCTGTCAGATGCAAGATCAGGTGTTCCTTTCCCAGGAAGCCTGTTTATATTGCAAGATGCCTTGTAGTTCATGTCTGACCTAGGTCCAGTTTGGTCCTGTCCAAGTAGCCACTCTGTAGGAAGAGCTCTGACCAGGGGAGTGAGGTTGGGGTGTACAGGTCAGGTGAGACACAGGGGAGACAGTACAACAAAACACATGAAATGGCAAAAGCAGACACACAGGAAGGGGAAGTTTTAACAAGGCCATAGGTGACAGGGTACTATTGGTTTTAAAATAACTATGTTGGTCCAGAAATGGATGCTGAGGTAGCAACCATACAAACAAATTTATGACAAATCCTAATGCTAGATCTATGAGGTAACAATATCCAAAATTTACAGATTTCAAAATACACACTATGTAACTGGCTTTTTGATAGAAGACAACTATGTTGATATTGTTCTTGGGCCCAATTTTTGGTCTTCAAAATTAGATCTACTAGTAAAATCAATCGTGCTATTCATAGAAGTGTGATATGACAGTAATACTGGGCAAAGATTAACCTAAAAAATGAATTTTTGGGTTAGTGCTGGTACTACCACACAAAGTGGAAAGTCTTGATGAATTTTTTTTTTTTTTTTTTGGTGAGCGGGAAAGTTCAGTGGCAGTGTTGGAGATGGTGACATAATTAATTTTCCTTTAGTTATTGACATAATTCTAGATACTCCTAGGTATAGAAATACATTTATTTTTGACTTAACGACTGTTTCCATTTCTGAAAAAGTGAATGAAAAGATCACTGTTTAATGTTTCTCCTATAGCTTGAGAGAATGAGAGAATGTTTTTGAAGTTTCACAGTGCCTGGTCTCTTCAATACTTAAGGCTGAAAAACATCTGTTCTGATGCTATAAGTTGTCTCATTATGATTTCTTACCAGCAATAAAAACAGTTTGCTCCACATTATATGCACCCAAATACGCAATTTCTTGTAGATGTGGTTTACTTCCATTTTCCCTTTTAAATTTTAACTTCTAATAATAAATGATATTTTGTCAAAATCACGGGTTTTTGAGTCAGTCAGGCAGATCTTATGCATATTTTCAAACTAGTCCAAACACTTTCTAAAGGGGAAATAATATCTACCTTGTAGAATTGTCATGAGAATTAAGTGAGAGAGCCTGGTACACGGTTGTCACTCAGTATGTGTTAGTTATCTTCCCTCCCTTTATTGACCTCTCCCAAAGGCTGATAGATAACAATGGCTAGATTTGGATTGCCAACAGAGACAATATTTTTTTCTTTCTAGATAAGACCTTGATTATTTGCCTTAAGATCTATGATTCAAATTAGAAAGCATATTGATACTAAGAAAAAATAATTCTTTAAAAATGTATCTTACTAAATATCAAAAGACTGTAGACATTATTTTTACGATATGCTCTCAAAGGATTCCATTCTTTATTTTTTAAATTTAAATAATTCTTAGACATTCATAATAATGGCAAAGATCTATGAAACTTTAATCCAAGCATCTATCCACATGTAAGAAACCTAGAAAAAAATGTTATTTTCTTAAGTTCACAAATTTGTTTCTTTAGAAAATCTTTGTCTGTTAGGAAATTGTACATATTTTGATGTACACAATAAATGATGTGGCTTATTATTTTAAAAAAAAGATCAGAATGGGTGGGAACCAATTAAGGAAGAGTCAGGTCTTTAAAATCATAAGCATCTGCACATATAAAACAACATACAAAAGAATAAAAATAAATGCTCAGTACCTAATTAAAATTTATACTACCTAATTGTGCTTTAAACAGCACATAATTAAAACATGCATACATTTAGTAGGCTATTTTCTAAAAGTAAAATGCATTTCAAACAGGAAGTAAATAAAAACCTGCCCAATCTGGCCTGTTTTACCCAGGAAACTTCACCAAGTCTAAAACTTTTTAGTAATTAAAGTGCAATTAAATTGGATTTTAAACTACATATATTTTATTTAAAAAAAAAAGACCACGTGAAACATTGATTTCTTTATCTGTTTATGAGCGGTTTACAGTAGATGGGCACTTTGACTCTATGTTTTATGATGAACACTCTGTTAAGGACAATGCTTCTTTCTCCCTAAGTTTTGGGTCTCTGACTGTATATGTTGTCACATAAAATTTACCTAAGTATCCCAAAATGCCCTAGGAGAGAACTGGCCTTAATGAGAATGTGAAACATATATTCATTTCTCTGTCATCTTTCTTTTTTATGCCCTTTTCTCTGTGCACACTTTTTTCTTTAGGTACTTGGTGCTCTGTTTCCCTCCAGCCCTTCTTGTCACTTTGGGGAATAATTTACTAAGCCAGTGGTTTATAACTGAGTTTCTCTGAAGGCTTCAGGCATGCCTTCGAGGGGTGAGGGGGTGGCTGATAGGGATGGACCATTAACCTGCTTCAATCGGAACAGTTCTGATGGTGTCTGCTTTATTTTCCACAAGTCTTTGGAAGATTTTGTTTAAAGGAAAGTTTTAGCTGTTAAAGAGAAAGTTTGTAAGTTACAATAAGACTTTGACACCATTATAAAAATTTTTCCAACATACAGAAAAATTGAAATATTAATAGAGTTAACATTTGCATGCCTTCCATTGAGATTCCACAGTCATTAACATTTTAGCCTGTCAGAATCATTTCTGAGAAAATTGCCCTCCAAAACAGTTCAGATACATCTCCTAAAAATAAGTACATTCTGTCACATAGGTATAATACTGTTACTGCACCTAGAAATTTCAAACAATTCTCATGTATTAGCTAACAGTAAATGTTGTGAGTAAAAATTTTGGGTTATGTCCCATTAGTCTAAAATAGCCGTTCCACAATTTTATTTTTCATGACATTTAATTATTTAGGAGACAAGACCAGTTATTTAGTGGAATGTCTGCATTTTGAGTTTGTTTGCTTGCTTCTTGTGGTGTTCTTTAATTGGTTTCTTTACCCCTGTATTTCCTATAAA
This sequence comes from Macaca thibetana thibetana, assembly GCF_024542745.1. Taxonomy (NCBI): domain Eukaryota; kingdom Metazoa; phylum Chordata; class Mammalia; order Primates; family Cercopithecidae; genus Macaca; species Macaca thibetana. Next base: position 89,814,963 of record NC_065590.1, read on the forward strand.
CTGTAGACTAGGTCTAAAGGCTCAAATAGATTCAATCAATCATTTCTGGCAAAGAGATTTTCACAAGATCCTCTATTTCATCAAGAGATGTAAAGTGTCACTATTAGTGATACTAGGTTTGATTACTTAGTTAAGGTGGTAACCACAAGATTTCTCTACTGCAAAAGTAAATTTTCCCTTTCACAGCAGATAATCCGAAGAGTGAGACATCCATACAATGTGGATATCCCACTCCATCAACCTTCCTTCTGATGGTTTTAGCATCCATTGATAATCTTTTACTGAATTATTTTTTAAAATTACATTTCATTTTAAAAGGATCATTTCTTCCACTCTTAGTACATCCCTTTCTTCTGTAAAAACATTTCCATCAACTAGCAGTGAGTTACAGTATATTTTTAACAAGCGAGGTAAATGCTTACTTCTTTTCCCTTCAATCATCAATTTTCAAGTTAAGGAGCTGGAATAGTTACTGCCTGCAATGATAGCGAGTGAGTGTCTTTTCTTTCTTTCTTTCCTCCTTCCCTCCCACCCTCCTTTCTTTCCTTCCCTGTTTGCCCTCTTGCATTTTCTTCATAAGCATGATAATATTTTCAGGAATTTTTATTTATTAAATGCAATGCAACAAATCACAGCTACTAATTCTGGTGCCCAAGTCATCCCAAATGTGGCCAGTGGGAGCACCTTTATACTGGCTCTTCTATCCATTTGATAGATTCTTAGTAGTTTTTGAGTACTTCCTTGCTTTCTGACACCACTGGTCCATGTTTTCACTTTGTGCTTTCTGTGGTTGAGACATAGAATCAGCCATTTCTCCAAGGAGAACTGGTCCCCACCCAATTTTAAAAACTATATATGTTTTTGTATGTTACCCAGTATGTATTCTTTTGTATTTGAAGCAGGACAGGCTTCACGGGTATGTGGCTAGTGCAGTCACTTAGGGACACATGTTCAGCAGGGCCCTGTGCTTGTGTGTTCGCTATCTTAAAATTTCTAATAATTCTCTCCTAGAATTTGTGTTTTGTAAGTGAGGTCTGATGGGACAATTGAGTATGCACTGGGGTTTGGAGTCTGGACTCATGCTGAGGCTCACCTTCTGCTGCTCTCTGGAATCAGATCTCAACTGTCTACTCTCCAGCCCTCTGTTGTCCTGGCAGCAGAGCTGCTTGGAGTGTGCTTGCCTGAGACCCAACTTGCTCTCTGCCCCTGACAAGGGAGGGTTCGTGTCCTGGGTGCAAGTCTTGCAGCATCTTGGGGCAGGTCATAGTGGCCACCCTCCCTGTTTCTGGCTGGCAGCACCATCATTGGCTGCACCTCTGTGGGAATGCTTCTGGAGTCTTCTGCTCAATATATGTCTGTGAGATTCATCTATATTGTAGCACCTAGTTGTTATTTGTTCATTTCCATTGCATAAAGCATATTCCATTGTATGAATGTGCTATTCATCCATTTACCATTTTCTACATTTAGCTTGCTCATTTTAGCTCTTAAAGAAAAAGGTACTGTGAACATTCTTATATTTTCCAATGCAAAATTTGTTAGCTATATGTGTAGGAATGATATACAGTGTATGCATATATTCAACTTTACTGAATAACACCAAATAATTTCCCAAAGTGGTTGTAACAATTTATGTCTCTAAGAACAACATATGAATTCCTGTTTTGTTCCACATTCTTACAACACTGATATTGTGAGTTTTTTATTGATGTTACATTGAGACTTGCTCGTGATATTATTATTATTATTATTATTTTTTTAACTTTAAGTTCTGGGATACATGTGCAGAACCTGCAGGTTTGTTACATAGGTATACATGTGCCATGGTGGTTTGATGCACCTATCAACTCATTAACTAGGTTTTAAGCCCTGCATGCATTAGCTATTTGTCCTGATGCTCTCCCTGCCCTCGTGGCCAACCCCTACCCGTGACAGGCCTTGGTGTGTGTTGTTCCCTCCCCTGTGTTCATGTGTTCTCATTGTTCAGCTCCCACTTATGAATGAGAATAGCCGGTATTTGGTTTTCTATTCCTCTGTTACTTTGTTGAGGATGATGGCTTCCAGCTTCATCCGTGTTCCTGCAAAGGACATGAACTCATTCCTTTTTGTCGCTGTATAGTATTCCATGGTGTATATGTGCCACATTTTCTTAATCCAGTCTATCCTTGATGGGCATTTGGGTTGATTCCATGTCTTTGCGATTGTGAATAGTGCTGCAATAAACATACGTGTGCATGTATCTTTATAATAGAATGATTTATGTTCCTTTGGGTATATGCAAAGTAATGGGATTGCTGCATCAAATCATATTTCTGGTTCTAGATCCTTGAGGAACCACCATACAGTCTCTCACAATGGTTGAACTAATTTACATTGCCACCAACAATGTAAAAACATTCCACATACTCTCCAGCATCTGTTGTTTTCTGACTTTTTAATAATTGCCATTCTGACTGACATGAGAGGAAATCTCATTGTGGTTTTGATTTACATTTCACTAATGACCAGTGATGATGAGTTTCTTTTCATGTGTTTGTTGGCCACATAAATGTCTTCTTTTGAGAAGTGTCTGTTTGTATCGTTTGCCCACTTTTTGATGGGATTGTTTGTTTTTTTCTTGTAAATTTATTTAAGTTCCTTGTAGATTCTGGATATCAGACCTTTGTCAGATGGATAGATTGCAAAAATTTTCTCCCATTCTGTAGGTAGTCTGTCTACTCTGATGATAGTTTCTTTTGCTGTGCAGAAGCTCTTTAGTTTAATTAGATCCCATTTGTTAATTTTAGCAATTGCTTTTGGTGATTTCATCATAAAATCTTTGCCAACTCCTATGTCCTAAATGTTATTGCCTAGGTTTTCTTCTAGGGTTTTTATGGTTTTGGGTCTTACATTTAAGTCTTTAATCTACCTTGAGTTAATTTTTGTATAAGGTGTAAGGAAGCGGTCTAGTTTCAGTTTTCTGCATATGGCTAGTCAGTTTTCTCAGCATCATTTATTATATAGGGAATTCTTTCCCCATTGCTTGCTTTTGTCTGGTTTGTTGAAGATCAGATGGTTGTAGATGTGTCGTTTTATTTCTGAGGTCTCTATTCTGTTCCGTTGGTCTATATGGCTGCTTTGGTACCAGTACTATGCTGTTTTGGTTTCTGTAGCCTTGTAGTGTAGTGTGAAGTCAGGTAGTGTGATGCCTCCAGCTTTGTTCTTTTTGCTTAGGATTGTCTTGGCTATGCAGGCTCTTTTTGGTTCCATATGAATTTTAAAGTAGTTTTTTCTAATGCTGTGAAGAATGTCAATGGTAGTTTGATGGGAATAGCATTGTAGCTATAATTACTTTGGGCAGTATGGCCATTTTCACCATATTGATTTTTCCTATGCTGAGGATGGAATGTTGTTCCATTTGTCTGTGTCCTCTCTGATTTCCTTGAGCAGTGGTTTGTAGGTCTGCTTGAAGAGGTCCTTCATGTCCCTTTTTAGCTATATTCCTAGGTATTTTATTTTCTTTGTAGCAATTGTGGATGGGAGTTCTTTCATGATTTAGCTCTCTGCTTGTCTATTGTTGGTAAATAGGAATGCTTGTGATTTTTGCACATTGATTTTGTATACCAAGACTTTGCTGAAGTTGCTTGTCAGCTTAGGGAGTTTTTAGGCTGAGATGATGGGGTTTTCTAAATATAGGATCATGTTGTCCGTAAACAGAGACAATTTGACTTCCTCTCTTCCTATTTGAATACCCTTTATTTCTTTCTCTTGCCTGATTGCCCTGGCCAGAACTTCCAATACTTTGTTGAATAAGAGTGATAAGAGAGGGCATCCTTGTCGTGTACCAGTTTTCAAAGGGAATGCTTCCTGCTTTTGCCCATTCAGAATGATATTGGCTGTGGGTTTGTCATAAGTAGCTCTTGTTATTTTGAGATATCTTCCATGGATACCTAGTTTATTCAGAGTTTTTAGCATGAAGGGATATTGAATTTTATAGAAGGCCTTTTCTGAATCTATTTAGATAATCATGTGGCTTTTGTCATTGGTTCTGTTTGTGTGATAATATTTATTGATTTTTGTATGTTGAACCAGCTTTGCCTCTCAGGGATGAAGACAACTTCATTGTGGTGGATAAGCTTTTTGATATGCTATTGGATTCAGTTTGCCAGTGTTTTATTGATTTTTATATTGATGTTCATTAGGGATATTGGCCTAAAGTTTTCTTTTTTTGTTGTGTCTCTGCCAGGTTTTGGTATCAGGATGATGTTGGCATCATAAAATGAGTTAGGGAGGAGTCTCTCCTTTTCAATTGTTTAGAATAGCTTCTGAAGGAATGGCACCAGCTCCTCTTTGTACTTCCGGTAGAATTCGGCTGTGAATCTCTGGTCCTGGGCTTTTTTTGGTTGGTAGGCTATTTCGGTTGGTAGGCTACTGTCTCAATTTCAGAACTTGTTATTTGTCTATTTGGGGATTCGACTTCTTCCTGGTTTAGTCTTGGGAGGGTGTATATGTACAGGTATTTATCCATTTCTTCTATATTTTCTAATTTATTTCCATAGGGGTGTTTACAGTATTCTCTGATGGTAGTTTGTATTTCTGTGGGGTGAGTGGTGATAATACCCTTCATCATTTTTTATTATGTCTATTTGATTCTTCTCTTTTTCTTTAATTTAAATCATTTTTTCATGTTGTTTTTCTCTAGTTGTTTTCAAGAATTTTTTTTTTGTTATTTTTGATTTATAATGGGTCTAGGTATAGTTTTCTTTGAATTTATTCTGTTTGATATTCCCTGAGATTCTTGACTCTAAATTTTTGTCTTTCATCAGGTTTCAGAAGGTTTTGGCCATTACTCTTTCAAATATATTTTCTGTAATCTCTTTATCTTTTCCTTTGATACCAATAACATTAGTTTTACCTTTTGATATTGCTCCATAGGATCCTGACAATCTGTCTTCTCTCTCTATCTCTTATTTGCATTCTATCTTTTCTGTTTTTGAGATTGGATGATTTTTCTTGATCAAGTTCACTGACTCTTCTGTCACATTCTTTCTGCTATTGAGCACATCCTGTGAATTATTATTTCAGATATTGGATTTTTATTGCTAAAATTTCCATTTGGTTCTTTTTTTATAGTTTCTATGCCTCTGCTTAGAGCTCCCATTTTCCATTCATTTCAAGGATTTATCTTGCAGGGGCATAATTATAATAGCTCCTTTAAAGGCTTTAATAATTCTAACAGTGGCTTCATCTTGGAATCTATTAATTATATTTTCTCTTGAGAACTGATCACATTTTTCTGGTTCTTTGTATGTCAAGTACTTTTAGATTGTATCTTGCATGTTGTGATATTCTATTGTAGACTCTTGGTCTTGTAATATTCCTTTGGAGAATTTTAGTATTTGTGTTTTAGCAGACAATCATTTGAATAGGTTCAGACCACAGTATCTGTCTTGTTTTCTGTTGCTGATGGTTTAAATCTCAGTTCAGTTCTCAGTCTTTATACTGATGAATATGGTCTATCTCTCTCATAGCTCAAGACTGAGCCTGAGACCTGTCCTAGTTCATTCACAGGCAAGTCTGTTTTTTTTTTTTTTTTTTGAAAAGGGCTTAAATGAGATAAATAATTTCCAATAACTATCAATACCATCTCTGGCTAACACATGTGCTATACTCACACAGTTATCTGTATGGGTGGGTAGACTTGCATGGATATTGGTTTTCTTCAAAACTGATATAGAGCATGACTGATTTTACCCTTTCTGAACCATGGTTTCCTATTCTCAATTTTTTGATGTCTACTTAGTTCTGTATCTTGAATTCCAGATTTCAAGGTATCTTGGCTTTGATAATCTATTCTGACAACATTTTTGCCTCAGCCATGGCATTCTTTCTCAAGTAGCATGCAGGTATTTATTTTGTTATCTGTGAACATTCATTCTCAGGTGAAAGACAAGTCCATTCCCAACTCCAGCCTTGGATTGACTGGACTTTCCTTACTTACTCTCATCTGTACATAGCATGGGGGCCAGAGCATTGCATGCAGGTACTATTTTTACCACAACTTATATGGAAATAATAAATTTTTTAATTACAAAAAGTAGAAAACTTGTTAAAGTCTTGGAAAGTTTTCAGAAATATTTCTTTCCTTCCTATTCCTGATAGCTCTGATGTTATTTTAAATAAATAAAAATGTGTCTTTAAAACAATGTTTAGACCCACGCACTATATACTGAGTCAGAGGGATCATATTCCTGCTAGAGTTAATTTTATAACGTATTGTAAATAGTCTTTTACTTCAGTCTACTACTAAACAGATTAATAATATAAATATGATTCTGTTCATATACGTATCCATAAATAAGACAGACTATAAGAAAACAAACATATTTTTAAATGGAGACAAAATAACCCCCCAAATTCGGAACTAATAAAGATGACCAAAATGATATTTCCACCTTGAATATGTTTAATAACACAATTGTGTTCTTCTAGTCCCTTGCTGTTTGGTATGGTCTGTAGACAAGCAGAATTGGCATCACCTGAGAGCTTATTAGAAATGCAGGTGCCTCTCCCCATTTCTACTGAGTCAGAATAGAATCTGCATTATAACAAGAAGCCCCGGTGATTCTTTTGTACATTAAAGTCTGAGAGGTGCTGATCTAAACTGTCTAGTTTGGAATAATTGCTTTTGCAAAATTTTTTTGATTGACTAGTTCCTGGGAGCGATTTTGTGGCAATACAAACTAAAAATGACACGGAAACTTTGCAGGGGCAGATCTTCCTAGAGAGAATCAAATGCTTTTTAAACAAAACATTTGTATTCATGGCACAATAGTGACAGGGCTTGAGAACCATGATTTCTTGAACTTAAGTTCTTTTAAAACCTATACCTTACTCAGAGACTAGAGAGAGACCATTCCTTCACAAAATATTTGCAGCCAATGGAAAGATTGGTGTATGACTGAAAACATTTATTCACAATTTTTTTTTTTTTTTTTGAGATGGAGTTTTGCTCTTGTCACCCAGGCTGGAGTGCAGTGGTGCAATCCTGGCTCACTGCAACCTCTGCCTCCCAGGTTCAAGCGATTCTCTTGCCTTAGCCTTCTGAGTAGCTGGGATTACAGGCACGTGCCACCCACCTAATTTTTGTATTTTTATTAGAGATGGGGTTTCACTATGTTGGCCAGGCTGGTTTTGAACTCCTTGACCTCAGGAGATCTGCCTACCTCGGCCTTCCAAAGTGCTGGGGTTACAAACATGAGCAACCGCACTTGGCCTTGAATGATATTTTGATAATGATTTTACCAGCAAACCAACTAATATAAATACACATTTATTACATATTAAACATATGGATGGTTCTAAAAAGAACATATATAAAAGACATATGCTTATTGCAAAATCGATGGGGGCAGAAAAACATACACATAAAAATTATGATATTTCAAGTTCAAAAGATGGTAAGATACCCATATAGTCAAACCCCTCCTTTAAAAAATTACAGGTTACATAATTTGCCAAGTGAAAGAGTCAAAACTACATTCCTGGACTTCTCTCTCCAATTCTGCTGTTTCAAATTTACTGCCTATTACAGTATAGGGTAATGTGCCAGAAAAGTCAATCAAAGGCTACAGATTGTCAGGTAGTGCTACAGTTGTTCGCAAGATGGGAAGATCACCATAGGTTGGAGAAACTGAAGAGTTTCACTGGGAGCCAAGGGCTTGAGCTGGATCAGTGCAACTCCCTCATCACCCCTGGATGCTTACTGTGGTCAAATTTTTCCATTTTCCTTCACTTTTACCTATAATTTACACTATATATATATATTTATACACACACCTATATATGCATAATTTATGCTTTCATATCTGTCTCTTCCTGTCCTCTAAAGAATATAAGTTTCACAAGAATGGTAATTTTTGTCTGTCGTTTCACTGGTGTGTCTCCAGTGCCTAAAACTGTGCTTGATACTTGGTAGGCGCTTAATGAATATTTACTAAATGAATAAACTCATGAATGGGCAAGGAAAATAATTTCCTAGATTTAAGAATTTGTTTGTATGGAAAGTAATGAGAGACAAGAAAGGCAGAAGAGGTGGAGGCTGGAATTCAAAGAACCTTGAATACTAATGGAAATAATTTGGTGCTTATCTTACAATTAGTAGGTGTCATGAAGACAAAATTTTGCCACTGGTTCTCTGAACACATATGGATTCACATTTATGAAATTCTGGTATATTTATTTTATTATAATGAATACTTTTTCTCTGAGGTTCTAGGTAATGCAGATGTTTATTTTAATTTTAAGATGTACTGGAAATATTATTTTGCCATGCTGTCTTGTTAAAATACTATAAAAACAATCTCTGGAAGAGAAGTTTTGTTTTGATTTTGTAGATGTATATGCATCCATTTGTAAGTGATTATTATGCACTTTGAATTAACTAATATTTTAGTAAAGTACAGAGTAAGTGCTGTTGTTACTTATGTTTTGCAAAGGTTGCCTTCATGTCTCTGTGGCCTCAGTCAATTCAAGTTAGAAATTACAAAATGTTTCAACAAGTCTTTCCTATGAAGAGCAATACGTATTTTAATTTTTTTTCCTTAGTAAAGATTGCTTTCTATTGCATTTGGTTGCAGAAAGTCTTTAGTTTTATTGTGTGATAAAAGCAATCAACAAGCAAATGCAAATACACTGGGAACATTTTTAGAATTTTGATTGTTTGGCTTTAACCTCACAATCTCTTTTTTCCCCATCTGGGGAAACTGGTAATATCCTTCTTTTAATTTCACCATGTCTGGAGGATATTTTGTATTAATAAATTACAAAAGTTTTTGCCTGATCTCACATAGAACACAGATGCCAGAGTGATACACATTTTAAATAACCAATCCTAATACTTTTTGTGATTTCTAAAGCAATTATAACCAGTACAAAGGAGCAAGAAAGGCCTATTCAAAATCTCAGTGGGTAATTGATACTTCAGGCTCAAGATGGCAGACTGAGCATGCATGTTTTCTTCCTGTGAGACCCTGTTTTGTACATCCAATGAAAAGCAAGGCCAACATAATATGAATGGTGTATCCTTGACTTAGCCAATATGTTGATCCTACTCAGCTTCCTCCCAAGATCTAGCTCCTTCTTAAGGTCCTATGGTCCTTTTGAATTGTGTGTGTGTGTGTGTGTGTATGCGTGTATTCTATAACAGTGCTGAAAAGTAAGAAAGGATTCTGTAAGTATTCCAGATATTTTGCATAATTTTAAAATTATAGATAGCAGATAGGATCAGATTGACAAAGGAAATTATAATTTGAAATGGACACAGGCAAAGATAGAAGCCAGTTGCAAGAGTAAGAACTGTTTTTACCACGGGAACTCCAAACAAACTCAGTATAGGGTCGGGTATAAATCAAGAAGGTCCTTGGGGCAATCACCAGGGTAATTGAGCAATAATTCTTTGTAGAGGAGCTCCATCTTTACTTAAAGCCACCAGTGGATGGGGTTTGTTCCAAGTCAAAACCCTCAGTAATTTTCTTTTAATAATGATCAGGACAGGGGACACATAATGTATTAAGGCCGGAGAATAAAACAGAGTGGAGTTTAATAATAAGTATTGTTCTCCACGGTGGTGTTTTACTCTTTTATAAAATATGACATCAGAATTATCCCTGAAATTCAGTTTTCGACTTCATAACTTTAGGAATAAAGTCAGCCCATTAGTTTTATTTCTTGACGTTGAAAGTAGGCAATTGTTTAAGATAATCATTTTGTATATCATTTTATATATTTTTCAAAGGCATAGTTGCACTGGAAATAAGTTACTTTAATACATTTGTGCAACTTCTTTTGGACACACTGGAGTAGTAAAGTCATGTTAATGCATGCAGTCAAATAATAATGTTATGAAAACAGTCTTAGTTTTAATCATATTAATCTTTAGGTGGTTTCTATTCTCACATGGATTTAAATGAGGCAAATAGACGTATTTTATATCAATAAAATGTACTAACTACCAATAAGATGTAACAGACTCAAATTTTTATTCATCGAGCAACATACAATTAAAATATAAAACACTCTTACATATACAATAAAAAGGAGACCCAGACAAGTAAAATATACATAAAGTTTTAGAGCATCTGATCAATAATTACTAAACTTGTTTAAATAAGTATATACATAGATGATATACATTCTTTTAAACACCTATGGAACATGTATAGAAGTTGAGCATATGTTAAGCCTCAAAGAAAATCTCAATATATTTCAAAAACTGGAAATTATTTAGGCCAAATTGATTGATCACAATGTAGTAAAACTTAAAAGGGCAACCAAAGAAGATTAGAAAGTTAAGTTGATATAAGAATACAGCAACAACAATGTTTTCGAATAGCTCCTGGTTAAAAGAAGACACCACATTGAAATTGCGAACTGGCAATAAGTCATAATAAAGAATAGACTATAGGAAATGCTGCCAAAGATGGTACTAAAAGGAAGATGTACGTTAGAATAATATGTTAAAATGATAAAGAGTGAAACTAACAAAAATGACCAATATGATAAGTCACAAATACTAGAAAGGAGAAAACTAATAAAGGTAAGAAAGTCTTCATGCACACAAACAAACAAAACCATTACTATGAAAAGATTCATCCATTTGCCTCCACCCCACCTCCCACTCCCCAAAATTACAAACTTCTGGCAAGTCCAAAAATGAAAAGAAAGAACTCACCACTCTCCTCTCCCTCCTTCCACTCACAGATAATGCACACCAGGGAAGAAACCATTGATCTGATTTTTATCAGCATAGGTTACTTTTGTATATTCTAGAATTGTATCTAAATGGAATTATACAGTATATACTTGTTTTAAAAATCTATCCATATCGTATGTCTCAATCAACAATTCCTTTCTTTTGTTGAGTAGTTTTCCATTGTGTGAATATACCACAGTTTATCTATGCACCAGATGATGGCTCTAATTAACAAGCTGCTATCAACATTTTTGTACAGGGCCTTTGGTGGACATATGTTTTCATTTCTTGCAGAGTCACAGGGTAGATTTATGTTTAATGTTTCTAATAAGCTGCAAGACAGGTTTACAAAGAGGTTGTAATATTTTACATGCCACGGGCAATGTTTGTGAGTTCCAGTTGCTCTACATCCTCCCCAACATTTGTTTTCACTTTAGCTATTCTTGAGAGTGTAGAAGAAGTTACAATTGTAGAAGAAATTGTAGAAGAAACAATTTTTAATTGGAAAAGTTTACATCTCCATTTAATTGGAAGTTTTTTTTTTTTTTTTTTTTTTTTTTTTGAGACGGAGTCTCGCTCTGTCGCCCAGGCTGGAGTGCAGTGGCCGGATCTCAGCTCACTGCAAGCTCCGCCTCCCGGGTTTACGCCATTCTCCTGCCTCAGCCTCCCGAGTAGCTGGGACTACAGGTGCCCGCCACCTCGCCCGGCTAGTTTTTTTGTATTTTTAGTAGAGACGGGGTTTCACCATGTTAGCCAGGATGGTCTCGATCTCCTGACCTTGTGATCCGCCCGTCTCGGCCTCCCAAAGTGCTGGGATTACAGGCTTGAGCCACCGCGCCCGGCCTTAATTGGAAGTTTTAATTTGCATTTTCTGATGACTGATGATTTTAAACTTTTTTTTCATGTGTTTATTGACACTTTGAAAATCTTCCTTTGGAAAGTGCTAAAATGGTTTTGCATTTGTAACAATGGCAAATTTGGAATGGAAAGCAGAATGTAAATTAATTTTAAAAAGTACAGCTTAATTAAAAAGCCCTCATTAATACGGACCTTGCTGTCTACCAGGCAGTTAGGCACTCTTTCTTCCCTATGAAGTAAATACTATCATTTCCATTTTATTAATAAGAGACTTTTAACTATAACTTGATCAAAAGGGACATACCTAGGAACATTTTTAAAAAACAACTTAACATGAGCTCAACTTAATAAAATTGTTAATAAAGTTTTTTAATGAAAGCATTTAATAGGATCATATGTTTATATGAACCTAAAAGAGTTTAAACTGTTTGAAATACTTTTATTTTCTGATTTTATTCGTCTAAATCTGGTCTTATTTATAATTATTCATTTCTATAATTGAAACAAATAGTAAGATTCTATTATATATAATACTTTTTTGTTTTAAAGTACTTATTATACAATTCTGCTCTTGTAGAAATCATATTTCTGATTGAAGGTCCTATTTAAAATTTTACTAATTATATTACAATAATATGAGAAGAATCAAAACTCATATTACTAAAATAAATGCCATTATTGTTAAAAAAAACATAAAAATAATGAAGCAGAAGAAAATAAAGTATTATTTAAGAAAAATGGACTTTCAAGTCCATTTAAAGAACTAAAATAAAGAACATTAACTTTCTTTGGTAATCAGTGACATAAAAACACCCTGGGCCATGCTTTTGTGAGGATGATATATTAATAAAAAGAAACGTTACCTCAGCCTTGAACTAGAAGGCCCCTTTTTAATAAATTAGTTTTCTGGTGCCTTCTTCTGGGTAAAGCAGGCCCAGTGGAGAAATCTGTCCAGTGGGCATTAAACAAGTGGTGATGCAGAAGGCACTTTCTTTTATGTTCTGCCTAACTTTTAATCATCAGTCTAAAAGCTTTTTACAAAGCCTGTGGTTGACACAACTATATCAAAATACAGTACTGTAAAACCTTTCTGAATAGTGCTGGGGTAATGGGATGGGGAGTGAGTCAGGAGCCCAGATATCCTGTTTACCTTCATTAGGGTCTGGATAGCTGGATTCACGTTACCAAAACTGACCATGCCTTTCGTGAGAGAGTGTGTGTGTGTGTGTATGTGTGTGTTTATGTGTGTGTGTGGTTTCTCTTGCTATACTTTCTGATGTGAGTATACTTTTTATCACTCCTTGGAGGCAAAGCTCTGTCTTCTCCTCCTAATGACCTCAGGACACAAGTAACAATTATCCTTGACATTGGTATAAAACTCCAGATGTTTAAAAGCCATATATATATTTATGGATTTATGAGCACCTGCTTTCAGCCTTTTGAAGTCAATTTCAGATTTGAGGTAGGTGTCTGAGACCTGAAGAGTACATGGTTTGGCCAATGCCATATTACCCAATAAAGTAGAATTACTGGGATTAGAAGCCAGGTATCCTCACTTTTTCCTAAACGGTACCAAGCCCTCAGTGTTAGACAGCCTCTTCTAGTTGAATGCTTTCATTGTGTGTAGGATTGGGATTGGAGAATTTATTTGGGAAAGGCCATTTCTCTGAAGCATTCCAATTTTGTGAAGTACTAAAAAGTACAATTTCTATTATAAATATACAGCAGGGAACAAAGTGTTTATACTTTTTAAGTTATGTAATTTTTTCTTTTACTTCTTCTATTTTAACCTGCTAATCACTTAATTTTCATCTTACATCACCAAGATTGGGTGAGTTAGAAGACTAAAATGATACTTTCACAGTAACATTTAGGATTTCCTTATTTTAACACAATTTTTGTAAAATCTAGGAAATTCTGAAGCGTGAGGACAAATAAAAGGAAGCTAATGAGTTTTAAAGGTCTATTGATCTGGGCTCTGTTATTTGTTAGCTGTTTCATTGTGAAGATGTGATTTAACTTCTTTGACTCTTGTTTCTCTCACCTGTAAAATGAGAATAGCAATACCTGACTCAAACAATTGTCAGGATGTTTAAAAGCCATCATATAATTAAAACATCTAGCATGGTGTGTAGCTTATAGGTTTTCAAATAATGGTAGCTACTATTATTATTGTTATTTTTGCTAAGTTTCTTTTAGCAAGCATTTTTTTCAATAACACATGCATTTGCATACATTCAAATATCTTTTAAGGGCACTTTGTCTTTGTAGTATAATTTATTTGAACTCCTCAGAGGGTATTTTAAACATAATTATTTCTTTATCAAATGAAGAATCTGAGGCACAAAGAGTTCAACTGTCTTGCCTAAGGGTACTTGGCAGGTAAGAATTAGGATAATGCTAAGTCTTCTCTTTTTTGGCCAATAGGTATACATTGCCCCATACGTACTTCCATGTATGCCTATGGAAGAAAATGTCTACCAAATTGATTTTTTTACACGTACATTTTAGGTCTCAAAAACATCTTCTACCATATTGGAACAGAAAAAAATGAAGACAATGAGCATATCCTCTTACACGTGACTTCTATTGAAATGTTTCCAAATCTTAAATGCTTTAATATTTGCTTTGTTCCTTATCAACTTTTACAAACAAATCTTTAGAAACTGCTTTACAAAAATAATATATTTTCCCATTTATTTATGTGTTTGTTGCTTATCTCCATTCACCAGAATGTAAGCTCCATGATGGGAGCAATATTGTCAGTGTTTTTTCATTTCATTGTATATCCTTAGTACTTTGAATAATGAAAAGATGAGTGAATCATATAGACTTTAGTAAGTATAAATATGCAAAAATAAAACTTTCAATTTAACATACCTGTCAGGCCTCTGAGCCCCAGCCAAGACATCGTATCCCCTGTGACTTGCACGCATATACGCCCAGATGGCCTGAAGTAACTGAGGAATCACAAAAGAAGTGCAAATGCCCTGCCCCGCCTTAACTGATGACATTCCACCACAAAAGAAGTGAAAATGGCCAGTCCGTGCCTTAAGTGATGACATTACCTTGTGAAATTCCTTTTCCTGGCTCATCCTGGCTCTAAAAGCTCCCCCACTGAGCACCTTGTGACCCCCACTCCTGCCCGCCAGAGAACAGCCGCCTTTGACTGTAATTTTCGTTTACCTACCCAAATCCTATAAAACGGCCCCACTCTTATCTCCCTTTGCTGACTCTCTTTTCGGACTCAGCCTGCCTGCACCCAGGTGATTAAAAAGCTTTATTGCTCACACAAAGCCTGTTTGGTGGTCTCTTCACAGGGACGCGCATGACAATACCCATTTAAAATATCATATATAATTTTTTTACAAAAATGTGATAATGCTGTTTTGTAATGAGTTCTTTTTAAAATTTTAACAATATAAATGAATATTTTTGCATGTCAATAAATATTTGACTTTTTAAATGTATGGGTAACATTTCCATATATAAATATGACATTATTTTTTGTTGTTGGGCATTTACATTGTTTTCAGTTGCTCTGTATTATAGGCAATGCTTCAGTCTTTGCATATATCCATAACACTTCTCTTTGGCTGCATTACTAGAAGTAGAGTTTGCATTTCACTTATTTTAATTACAAAAATTGCCAAGCTGTCTTCCAGAAATATGCTGCTAATTTATACTCTAAGCAGCATTGTGGAGAGGGTTCGTTTTCCTGAACTTTTAACCTCACTGTCAGGCCTCTGAGCCCAAGCCAAGCCATCGCATCTGCTGTGACTTGCACGTATATACGCCCAGATGGCCTGAAGTAACTGAGGAATCACAAAAGAAGTACAAATGCCCTGCCTCACCTTAACTGATGACATTCCACCACAAAAGAAGTGAATATGGCCGGTCCTTGCCTTAAGCAATGACATTACTTTGTGAAATTCCTTTTCCTGGCTCATCCTGGCTCAAAAAGCTCCCCCACTGAGCACCTTGTAATCCCCACTCCTGCCTGCCAGAGAACAACCCCCCTTTGACTGTAATTTTCCTTTACCTACCCAAATCCTATAAAACGGCCCCACCCTTATCTCCCTTCGCTGACTCTTTTTTCAGACTCAGCCCGCCTACACCCAGGTGAAATAAACAGCCATGTTGTTCACACAAAGCCTGTTTGGTGGTCTCTTCACACGGACGCGCATGACACTCACTAATATTTTCTTTCATTTTAATTCATATCGTTATTTTAAAATCTTCACAAATTTGGTAAAAGTGGGATTTTCTTTTATGATTTGCATTAATTTTATTACAAATGAGCTTTTACTGTTTTCTTATGCTTATTATTTAATTTTTGTTAATTTTTCTCTTGGTACTCTTTCTTATTAAACTATTAATAGGACAAAGTAGAAAATAACTATTTCTCACATTCTTTTGATTCGTAAGACATCAATTGAAAAAAAGAAACCCAAATCAGCATGCCTACTTCATCCTGTGTTGTGAGACATGGCTATGTGTGTCTAGGGTATCCCAGTTTCCTGCGTAGTAAGTAGAAAGTGACTGGGTAAAAAATAAAAACAGTAAGATGGATTAAAGCCAGACAATGGAAGAGTTAAACTTTATGCTAATGAGTTTTGACTTGAATCAGCAGGCAGTTACTATAAAAGAACGTACAATTTAGCCATCCCAAGTTGTTATATCTTGATGAGTGAATAGCTTACTACTTTTGCAGCAATTTGTAAAATTGCAATTTTTGCAAAAATTGTAGTTTTTAAAGTAATTTTTCTGTTAACAGGAAAGGATAATTTGGACAGGGTAGTAGGAAAAAGATCAGCTTAAAGTTTTTCTTACCCTTATCTCATTTCTCCCACCCAGAATTAATGCCACCCTCCTTTCTGTTTCCTTGGTACTTTCTTCCATTATAGCACTAGCTACATGCAATGGTAGCACGTAACATCAATATTATTTCTGTATGCATCTGTGGTGTCTACTATAAGGCACAACCCAAAAGGGTCTTTTCTGTTTTGTGTGTTCTCTTCCTCTTGAATGGATGGTTTGGTTCAATAAAGTTGTATTAACATCAGAAGAACCAATTGCATTTCTTGTCTTGTTGGCCAGAACACTGATTCCTCTCATTGCTCTCCATGATTACTTGAAATGTGGATTTGGTTTAGCTAATCATATCTTTTCTCATTGTAGTTAACTAGAAAGAAGAAATTACAGTAACAAGTAATTATTTCTTTATAATTGTTTAAAAGTTTACTTCTGGCTGAGGGCTGAAGTGCTTTTCCTACTCTGCCTTATTAAACAACTGTATTTTCTCTTTCAAAATGTCATTTTGTGAAAGGATCAAGAATACTACATAAATGATAGAATCTACTTTATGGCACTGTGCTTGTAGAAGTGTTATGCTTAGTTAAAACTGAGATACTCCATATGGGAGGAGAGCTCATATTGATTTGGGGTATACAGCACAATGTAAAATGAAATGATAGAAAGAAACAATGCAGAGGAAAGAAAACCTATTGATTTCTCTTCTCTTGAGCATGAACCCACACATAGCTACTCAAATATTTGTGCCTTATAGTATTGGAAATAAATAAAACAAAATAACAGCCATTGTAAGTGATCTAGAAAAGTCTCATTCTGAGTAATACAGCGAAGAATTCCTCTTCACTTAACTGTGTCTATTTATGTAATGTTTTAGAAATTTCTCCCCTAATGTTAGAACTGAGACATCAATAACTAGATAAATCTTATATGGAATTAATTGTGTTCCTTCAGAAGCAGCTGCTAGATCACACACTCAGAAATTAATACTTAGCAGCTTAAAATTTTACCTTTTCTCCCTTGATGTGTGACTTTGGGATTCTTAACCCCATTGCTTTCTAATTTGCTTTTCTGTAAATCAGGAGGTCCCCTCAGGGCCTGGCATGCTGTATTTGCACATGGTTTTTGCAAATAAGTGTTGGGAATTCAAGTTAAAGATGAAAGAGGGGTTCAAGTTGTGTTCTTTTTTGCATTTCTAAACTTCCAGGCTTCAACTTTCAGGCTTCAAGAAAGCTGCTCGGTATGTCTTCCCTAAATATATTATTACCTAATAGTGATTACCTTCCCTCTGTGTATTAAAAAGTATATAGTCTTAGGAGTTTTGTCTTTTTTTACTGTATTTCAGAATATCCTAGGATTGATTTAAAATGAGGTAAATAATCTTTAACTTTTTGTTTGAATAAAGAATTCAACATCTTCATGGTATTACTGTTGCATTTGTGTATAAAGGGAGGAAAAATAGAATGCTCAAATTGCTCTTCTGACTTAAAAAAAATCACGGCCGGGCGCGGTGGCTCACGCCTGTAATCCTGGCACTTTGGGAGGCTGAGGCGGGTGGAACACGAGGTCAAGAGATCCCGAGACCATCTTCAACATGGTGAAACCCCGTCTCCACTAAAAATAAAAATTAGGCTGGGTGCGGTGGCTCATGTCTATAATCTCAGCACTTTGGGAGGCCGAGGCGGGCAGATCACGAGGTCAGGAGATTGAGATTATCCTGGCTAACACGGTGAAACCCCGTCTCTACTCAAAATAGCGGGGCGTGGTGGCTGCGCCTGTTGTCCCAGCTACTCGGGAGGCTGAGGCAGGAGAATGGCGTGAACCCGGGAGGCGGAGCTTGCAGCGAGCCGAGATCCCACCACTGCACTTCAACCTGGCAACAGAGGGAGACTCCATCTCAAACAACAACAACAACAAACCACTAGTATTTATATATTTTAGGAAACAAGGATGCCAATTTGAATATTATTATCAGAGCAAATAATAATCCAAACGTTGACAAACGATATGAATCATAAACTTAGTCTAACAGACTATATTTCAGCTGTTACTCAGTAATCTTGAAAGAGTGTGGTGTCCTAAAAGACTCCTTTGTACAAATAACACTTCCAAGAACAGTTTCCATAACATCCATAACAGATTATACTTTTCCACGTTTTGTGAGTATAGATTGATACTTTTATAGATGTTTTCCATTCAACGTTTTATCAAAACTAGCTTTATGAGGTAAAATAATATTATTTTTCTGGAGCTGCAGGGGGAGATAAATACTTTATCCTTTTTATATTGCTGAGATTTCTATTGTCAGCATTTAGGAACACATGCACTTTCAATGTTGGCACTGTAATATCATTATTTAGCACCAGAGGGGAAAGAAAGAGGTGACTTAAGAAAATTACAACTTAAAATATGGAAAAGGAAAGGGCAAAGAGAGCTTTTAAAAGGCAACTATGGGACATCTAATGTTTTGCATTTACAATTCTTCTGCCTGTTGACTATAATCAACACTCCATTTTAAATTTGGATCTGTGTAGGCTCCCTTAAATATCTCACTGCAGTGCAATACTTTCTTAGCATCCCAGTGAGAACATTTGTGATGCATCCTTTTAAGGCTACATTGCTTATAGCATTTCATAAGCATTACTTCTACATATAAATGAAAACTATCCTGCTTATTTTTTATTTCTTAATTCCCTACAAAGATACCTACTAGCTGATATTAATAAGTTCTTATCTTCAGTGCAGCATAATTTGCCAACTTCCTTCAGTATGTGGTTAATAAACCATGGATAAACTTTGAATAGGGGATACAGTTGGAGGGGTCTTTACGAGATGTGAACACAGCCCCTTTTTGATGGCTAAGGTGAAACTCCAAGCCACTCTCTCAACGGATACCAAACTTAGAGAAACAGTCCTGACATTACTCCTTTGTTTAAAAAGGTTGGTTGGGTTCTTGATCTCTCCAGCAGAGCAGGTAACTCCATAGGAAGGATATGTTGTGCTCCAAAGTCATTTTGCATGAGCCCTTTTGGAAGGAAGGTGAAACATTCCTTTGTGAAGCCTTGGGAGGATAAGCCTTGCAAAGTTCAAGCTTCAAGTTTTATAGAGAAACCAAGTTGTAATATAATTGTTTCATTTTTAGTACACTTTTGGGTATAGTTACTAATGTTGGTTTTCAAAAACAATTTCGTCATTCCTATGGCAAAATAAGCCACAGACCACAGTTGCCAAATGTAGATCAGGTGTTTCTCTTTCTCTGGGGTGAAGTGGGAAACTACTCATTTTATACGTGTTGATTCTGGCCAGAAGCATGCCCAAAACATTTAGAATTTCCCCTCCAGAAACTTTGCTGTGTGTCATAGGGAGCACACCCAACACAGAAACATTTAAGGAATGTGCTGTTATTTTGTCTTTGCCATAGAGCGTAGTACAATAGGAGTAACTAGATATAAATTTATTATTTTTGTGTGATTTAGGTCTACATGGTCCCAGTAATTTTTCCCTTCAATTGACAATGACTGAACTTTGAAGTTCAGATGGGACAGTGCAGTAGTTAGAAATTATAACAATGCTCACTGAAACACACTGGTCCTCTTAAAGATATTTGTAAGTTCAATCTTTTATATTGATGGAAGAGAGTGGATTAACAGTTCTGTTCAGTCTCCTTATTGTGTGACAGCTGTCAAGTGAGAATGAATTTTTCAATAAGAAAGTAGTCATATCAGTTAATGGAAGAAAGGGGTTAGCAGAATGTCGTTGGGATTCAAACATGGATTTTTTTTCTTTTTAAGCTTCTAGACAATACTGAGAATGCCAGGTCAATATATGCAGGCAAGAACTGTACGTATGGGAGATCAGTTAAAATCTGGTCAGGAACGAACAAGTGAAGTCAGAAGCATGGCTTTCCTATTGGCAATTATGTAGGCTGAATACTGTCCCCTTGGATACTGTCAGTCTGGCATGTGGACTATAATAACTTTGATATAAGGGTTGAATTTCTATTTTTAGGATTGAGTTAGGATTTCCAGATGTCTAAAGAGTCTCAGGTCTTTATAAGAAGCTTCCTTTTGGTTGTCATGTTGGGTCTAAGACTCAGGTGGATAAAACAAATCATTGGTCCTGGTGTCTAGGGAGAAAACAGCAAATTAATAGGAAGAAATATTATTGTAGAAGGCTTAAATTTAAGACAGATTTTGATACTTAACTATACTAAAATTCAGCAGGATGTGACAAGGCCCTTCCAGTGAGGTTCAAGTGATGTCTTCCTTTACCCAACTCCAAGTGAACTCAGTCATGTCTTAATGTCACAGTACTGTTTTTTTCAGCACTACTGGTAGGGCTTCTAGTACTTGTGAGTGGAATATGTTCACACAATTTATTAGTATTTTGTGATAATAAAGCACAACATTTTTTAGCATTTAAGTGTTCTAGTGATTGGTCCCTGGGAAAGTAATCAGAAGTATCATAGATCATCCATTAATGTATTATGTGGAAAGTTCCCAGTGTTCTGTTAACTATAGTTCTCTCGTTCTTTAAAGCTTTGATTACTTCAGTTCTGTTTCTGCACAAACTTTTATCAGTTTATAGTTTTGGAATTCATGTTAATGTTCTGCTGTCCACTGATATAGCCAATGAAGTCACC
This sequence comes from Macaca thibetana thibetana, assembly GCF_024542745.1. Taxonomy (NCBI): domain Eukaryota; kingdom Metazoa; phylum Chordata; class Mammalia; order Primates; family Cercopithecidae; genus Macaca; species Macaca thibetana. The sequence goes on from NC_065590.1 coordinate 89,836,007, forward strand.
GATGAATCTGTAGGGCTTTACACACTTGCTTTGCAATCTCTGTTTTAAGTTGTATGCTCCAATAACTCTTTATAACAAGTATTTCAATCATGGCAATACAGCCATTTAAAAGTGTATTGCTAGTCATTATTTTTCACATCCTGAAAATGAGCAACAACTGCTAAATTACATTCATATGAGCATTTAAAAATGCAAAGAAAATCGGTGGTCCCAAGAAGGATAGGCTGCCCTCTTTGTTTTTAGAGCTTTTTTATATCGAAGACTGAAAATAGAGCAGGTTTTATAATTTTGTTGAGCAATGCCAAAAACATTTGGAGCATACTAATCATGCTAAATATTCTTAGCATCCCTTTGTGTTTTTATGCCTTTGCCATGAATTACAGGAAAAAGATGAGGGACAAAGTTCTTGTGTTTCTAACTGGCTATCTGAGAAGTGTCGAAGATAATCTATGTGTAAAATATTCCAAGCATTGCTTCTAAAAATCAATATTCTAAAGATTGTCTTTGTCTCTAAATCAATCTATCTATCATCTATCTATAATGTTGACTTCTCTCTCTTTCTCTCCCTTTATATATGTATAAATATATACAAAATGAATATATGTGTATATATAAATGAATATATGTGTATAATACATATGTATGTTGAAAATAGCGCTATGCTATTTAAAATAGGTGCCTGATTTTGAAAGACAACATCCAAATGGGTTGACAAAGTAGAATCGTTAGTTGCTAAAGATAAGTGTAAACGTTCCTGAGAATAAAAAATAGTTGGAGTTATTCAGAGGGGCCATGTTTTCTCACAGCCAAGCAGAAGCAAGGATTCCTTTCTGAAGCTAGTGAAGCTGAAGCATCAGGCTTTCAACCTTATCCCTGAGAGGAAAGCAACATAAAACTATGCTATTTCAGCTCTGCTAGAAGCAAGCAGTCCTCATTGTTTTTACAACTGGTCATTGTCATGAGGTATCATCAATGCACACTAAGGGCCAATGTGAATGTTAACAGAGCTTTGAGAATTTGGAGACAGTTCTGGAAAGAGTAACAGGTTCTGCCAGCTGGGCAACATGCATAGACAGCAAAGAGGAATTTTTATTAACTCATTCATTAACATTTACTAACTCACAGCCAGAGAACAATTTCTTTTTCCTTTGAGAGCTACTGATTTTCTTTCTTACACAAAACATTTAAATTAACTTTAATGTAATTTGAATTATACACACATATACAATATAGTAAGATGAAACACTATTTTTAAATTATACTGTTTAATTTTTAACACACTTTATTGAGCACCTTACAAGAAAACATTTATAATGCCTTGATTTCATTAGCTTGATTTGAATGTTATAAGAAATGAATATCTTTGTACATTAAAAATAATACACATAGGAATTACATGGTGGTTATTAATACCACTTTTTCCCCCACATGTTTACTTTTTAAATTACTTTCTTCCTGTGTTCTTTTAGTTTATTTCTATTTTTTCCTTGGTTTTCATTCTGGCATTCATTTTTTATTTTAAATTATTGCAAACATATACAGAAATTACTTGATAAGCACTAATCACATAGCTATGGAAATTAAAATATAGCACATTTGGTATTTAAAATCTGAACTTTTACATTACATTTTAACTGCCAATTCTGTCAGCACAGCTATTGATCTATGTGTTGGCAATATTACTGTCTTTCTATCAGAATGAGTGTTAGAATTAAGTCCTATTTTTCTATTTATTAGTATCTGATATCTGTGTACCTTAATTTTGAATACTACTATAGATATTAGAGTTCTCACAAAATAATAACATGTATTATAAAAATTTATAGTCTTATTTATTAATCTTAAAGTAAAATTAAATTCTTCAAATTGTTAATAAATCATTAAAATATATTTAAAAAATTAAGGTAAAGAATCCTGGGAGATTTATAATTAAAAGTATTTTCCTAAAGACATGATAAATCATGCCTCTTTATTTTAATACTATTTCACCATTAGAGTAAATATTTTATTTTCCAGTTTTTATTTGCTGATGAAACAGTATAATTGAGTGTTCATTTCTTATAAATCACTACATTTTTTATCCATGAGAGTGATAGGACTACTCAATGACTAGAAAATATCATTCATTCTTATATCTGAAAAGCATCTCAAGTATTACCTATGGTTCAATCCTCTTATTTTAGAATTAAGACATTTAATTCAATGTTAATTTGTCTAAAGTTATCATAGAGCAAACTAATGACAGAGGCAAGATTGGAAAGTGCAGTTTCTGGCACATCTGATCAATCCCACACTAGGGGTAGAAGTTAGAAACCCTCCCTAATAGGAGAAATGGGACCTAGCTTATGAATGTTCAGATCAGGGCTCAGGACATTGGGCTCTCAGAGCACTGCCAGTCCCAGACACAAGACAAGGAATTAGGAAATGTATAAGAAGACCATCCAACGAAGGGGTGACATGCACAGGTCTGGGGCCAAGGCAAGGGCTCTGCTTGCCTGAATCTGAGAACAGTATTGCTACCAGGACACTTGGGGAGTTATGCATTTAAGCAACTCAAAGGAGGGAACAACTTGCTTTGTCTGGCAAAGGAGTAGAAAGGCTTCATGGAAGGTGTACAATTTGAGTAGGGTTTTCAGACATGAGTAGGACTTTTCTAGCTTTCCAGTCAGAAGGGCTACAAGTGCAAATTCTGGTTGTGTGAATGGACTTAGATTTGAGAAATAGTAAAAGTTAGATGTGGCAGGAATGTGGAGTAAGTCAGGGAGGGGTAGATGAAGACAAATGGGTGGGTGCTGAAGGGCTTCATATGCCAAGTGACATGACTGAGGGATGATGGGTAACAGCATTCCTAGAAACAGGATAGAAACTATAAGCTAGAATGAAGGATGTTGAGGGCATATGGTGGGGATGAGGTTGGAACAGTGGTAGGGTCCTGCCTTGAAATAGAAGGATCTGGTTTCTTATAGTAAAACAATTCTCATCATACTACAGGTACTTAAAGGTTACCTTGAATGTGGAATAAACAAAATTTTACATTTTGATTGAATTAGAAATAGCCAGAGTCAACTTCATTTGACTATCAGTCTGCTGAATTGTTTTTTTCTGCCCAGAAGAGGAGAGGAAAAAACAATGAGATAATTGACAAAGTAAATAACCAGCATATTTCATAAACTAGCAGTACTTCCTACAATAAACATGCCTTATGACTCATACAACGCTCTAAAACATATTTATAAATGTTGAATTATAGCACAAGCTTGGGGTTAAAGGTTTACATGCCAGATGGGGTAAAGATAGGTTGTTTTGTATAAAAACAATTTGATATCAAGGGAGTCATATTTTATTCTTATCATTAGTAAAACACAACAGAAAATATCTGTAACTTAGGATAGACATGTTTGAATTTAATCTCACTCCAAACATTTGCCACAATCAAAGTTTCTTTTTGTTTACATCATTGGATTTTATTTATTCTGTATCAGACAGCTTATCAATTTTCAGCATAGTACTTGAACTAACAAATAATTATTAGTATTGGGGGAACCCATCCCCAATATTTCAATGTAGGTTCTATTTTCCATAAATGTTGGCTGGCTGAGAAATAAAGAGAGACAGTACAAAGAGAGGAATTTTACAGCTGGGCCACTGAGGGTGACATTACATATCAGTAGGACTGTGATGCCTGCTTGAGTTTCAGACCAGCAAGTTTTTATTAAGGGTTTCAAAAGGGGAGGGGGTGTAAGAACAGGGAGTAGGTTCAAAGATCACATGCTTCAAAGGACAAAAAGCAGAACTACTAATAAAGGTCTAACAAAGATCACATGCTTCTGAGGGAACAGGACAAAAGGCCAAAGCAGAACTACTGATAAGGGTCCAACAAAGATCACAAGACAAAGGGCAAAAGCAGAACCACTGATAAGGGTCTATGTTCAGTGGTGCATGTATTGTCTTGATAAACATCTTAAACAACAGAAAACAGGGTTGAAGAGCAGAGAACCCATCTGATCACAAATTTACCAGGGCGGAGTTTTCCCAACCCTAGTAAGCCTGAGGGTTCTGCAGGAGACCAGGGCTTATCTCAGTCCTTATCTCAACTGCACGAGATAGATATTCCCAGAGTGGCCGTTTATAGACCTCCCCCCAGGAATGCATTCCTTTCCCAGGGTATTATATTAATATTCCTTGCTAGGAAAATAATTTAGCGATAGCTCTCCTACTTGCACATCTGTTTATAGGCTCTCTGTAAGAAGAAAAATATGGCTCTTTTTGCCCGACCCTGCAGGCAGTCAGACCTTATGGTTGTCTTCCTTTGTTCCCTAAAAGTCGATGTTATTCTGTTCTTTTTCAAGGTACACTGATTTCATATTGTTCAAATGCACATATTCTACCATCAATTTGTACAGTTAACACAATTATCCCAGTGGTCCTGAGGTGACGTACATCCTCAGCTTACGAAGATAACAGGATTAAGAGATTAAAATAAAGACAGGCATAAGAAATTATAAAGGTATTATTTGGGAATTGATAAACGTCCATATTAAAATGAAATCTTCACAATTTACGTTCCTCTGCCGTGGCTCCACCTGGTCCCTCCATTCAGGGTCCCTGACTTCCTGCAACATATTAGCTCCAAGGAGAATATTTCTTCTCTGAGCAAACTTCTGGACTATTTTTTACTTTTAATCATGGCTTAGGACAGTGATACATATTATATATATATGTACAAACACAACGTAAATTATAAAGCATAACAATAGCACAATTACTGGAGCCATTCTCCCAGTGGGTGAAGAAGCCATTACTGATACAGTATGAGGCTATTTGTGTATTTGTTTCCAATCACATTACTTTGCTCTTTACCGGAATAGTCGCTACACTAAATTTTTGTTTATCATTCTTATGTTTTAAAATAATCTATCATGTAACTATCCATAAGCAATTATTTAGTTTTGTTTGTTTTTGAATTTTATAAAAATATTAGCTTATTTTTCATATCACTTCTTTGTATCCAACATGTTGATGTGTACAGCCATAGTTGATTCATTTTCACTGCTGTAAAGTATTCCCAGGCATGAATACAGATTATTACCTGTTCTTTATCCAATGGAAATTTAAATTCAGTTAAATTTTTTACTATTATACACAGTGAAACCATGAAAATTCTAGTATGTCTCTTGAAGCACAAATACAGCATTATCTCTAGGATATTTCTAAAAATAGAATTGCTGGGTTGTACAGTATGTGTATCTGTGGCTCTATCAGATAGTGCTGAATTGCTTTTCAAAGTAATTGCAAGAACCAATTTATATTCCCTACTAAGAGTGTTCCTATTGCTTCACATCCCTACCAATACTTGCTATTGTCAAACTCTTTTCTTTTTGCCAGTTGGTAGATGTGTAATATCTTATTATGTCTTTAATTTTTATTTCTTTACTTAAAAATTTTAAATTAAATTAATTTAGTTTAATGAAGCTAAATAACTTTAAATTATTTATTGACCACTCATGTTTCCACTTATGGAAATACCTATTCAAGTATATACATATACATATGAATGTATATTAATGGTGTATATGCAAGCCATTTTTTCTATCAGGATATTTCCTTTTTTCCTATCTGTTTATAGTATTTATTTTTAAAATACTGTCATAATATTAAGCCTTTATTAATTATATATATTATAAATATATTCTTATATTTTGTGGTTAGAATTTTTACTTTTTATGGTATTTTTTGATAAATAGAAGTTATTATTTATATTTTCATTGACTCACTGATTCATTCACACATTCAACAACTATTTATTGAATATTGGAGTATTTTGGAAAACAACAAATACCTGCCTTTATTAATTTTCCCAGGGGAAGATAGAAAATCAAGACTATGTTTGAAGATATAGTATTATGAGAAAAAAATAGAACAAAGATATTGGAAGCTGGATGGTGTGCACATAGGCCCTATTGAGAAAGTGACTTTTGAGCAAAACTTGAAAGAGGTAGGGTGTGTTAATCAGGAGATTACTGGGGGAAGAGCATTCCTGGCTAAGGTTAACAGTCAGTTCAAAGTTATATGGTGTGTGTGTTCCAAGAAAAGCAAGGAGGCCAGTGTAACTGAAGTAGACTAAATGAGGGAAAGGAAAGTAGGACAGGTCAGAAAAGTAACAGCAACCTTTTAGGCTATTGTAGGGACTTTGACTTTTATTTTTATTGATATAGGGCTAATTGATTGCAATGGCCCAGGTTTATCATGATCTTGGTAAGAAATAATGATGGCTTGAATCAGTGATAGTAAAACCACCTCTGCAAAAATTATGAGAGTGAGAGAAATCTAAGATAACTGACTCTATCTTACTTCTAACCTCAGAGACTAATGCCCCTTACTCATTCCTGGGTGTAGGCCAAGCTAATTATTGGAGGAATGTAGTTTATAGTTTAATTTTAAAGCAAGGATGACATTGGTCTCTTTCCAAAACTACCTTCCTTTTTGTTTGGGGACCTTCACTGTTGTTAAACTAATGAAAGGTCACAAGGTTAGAACTGTGGGAGGGGTCTGAATTCTGCTGAGACCTTTGCTTAGATAAATAATAACAGATCGTGTTTCCTAACTTGCTTACTGCTAAGAAATCACATAGGCAGTGATCACAAGATTGGTAACTAACCTAATTGCCCCGATTGATAACATCGTTATTGTAAAACCTAAGGCTGCTGTTTGAGATATTTTCAAGGATTTGCATTCTGCTGGAACGATTGACACCACTCAGAGCAGTGACCCTCAACCAGGAACTGTCTCAGTGCACAAAGACAGTTCCAACGCTTTTATGATTTCATCCCCAACCAGTCAGCAGCACCCATTCCCTAGGCCCTTGCTGGCCAAATTATCCTTAAAAAACCTGAGCCTCTTGTCTGTCAGAAAGGGAAATTTGAGAAATATCTTTCTTCCTACCGCTTAGCTGACTTGGGATAATTAAACTCATTCTCTGCTATAACACTGCTATCTCAGTATATTGGCTTTATCTGTGTAGTGGACAAGAAGAACTCTTTTGACTGTAACAGTAAATATGTGTTGTGAGAGGTCACTGGGTTCTGAATTTCTTTTTGTGAAGAGTTTGTGTAAGGAATGAGAGGAGGAAAGTCAAGTGTAGCTCTAAGTGACCAAGGTTTTTGGCTTAAGCAGTTTGAAGGATTAATGCATTAATTTATACGAGGATGATGATGGGTTGGGCAGGTTTCAGGAAAATATTTAGGATTTTATTTTGGAAACGTTAAGTTTGATATATGTATCAGAGTTTCAAATGCATATGTTGAATAGGCAGTTCCATATATGAATCTGGAGTCTAGGAGAGTGGTGATATGAATTTGGGAGTTGTAGGCAAAAAGTAGTATTTAAAGCTGTAGAAGGCCGGGCGCGGTGGCTCAAGCCTGTAATCCCAGCACTTTGGGAGGCCGAGACGGGCGGATCACGAGGTCAGGAGATCGAGACCATCCTGGCTAACACGGTGAAACCCCATCTCTACTAAAAAATACAAAAAAAACTACCCGGGCGAGGTGGCGGGCGCCTGTAGTCCCAGCTACTTGGGAGGCTGAGGCAGGAGAATGGCGGGAACCCGGGAGGCGGAGCTTGCAGTGAGCTGAGATCTGGCCACTGCACTCCAGCCTGGGCGACAGAACGAGACTCTGTCTCAAAAAAAAAAAAAAAAAAAAAAAAAAGCTGTAGAAAATGATAAGATAATTAAAGGAGTGAGTATAGATAAATAAAAGAAGACAAGCAAAAGACTGAGTCCTGGGGCATAAGGTTAAGGGGCAAGATAGACAGGAGACTTGTAAAAGAGCAGTCAGTGAAGTACAAGGAAGTTCAATTCAATAAATATCATAAAAAGGAGCCAATGAAAGGGCCAGTGATCAGTTGTGGCAAATGTTGCTGGTAAGTCAAAATGAATAATGAGGATTGACCATTATATTAATCAATGTGAAAGTCATCAATGATCTTGACAAGAAGCAATATCAGGAGAGAGTGGTAGGTGGAGGTCTGATTCAAGAGGGCTAAGGAGAGAATGGAGGGAATCAGAGAAATGAGTACAGAAATCTATTTCATAGTGTTGTTGGGAAGAGGAGCAAATAAATGGGGGAGGAGGTTGGGAAAGTGGTATCATAAGTAGGTTTTAGTAAAATGGAAAAAAATAGCATACTTTCACGATGATGATAATAATCCCAAACAAACAAACAAAAGAGATGCAGTAGAGAAAATAAAATTGTTGGAATAATATTGAGTAGGTGAGTAGAAATAGGAGGATATGGCTCATAAGTAGAAAAATTGGCTTAGATAGAGGCACAGGTTATCTGCAGGAATAAGAAAGAAAGCATAGTACATGGCTGTAGATGTTGATGAAATAGTTATGGCTGGTGAACCTGGTTGACATTTTACTGCTTCAAGTCTTATTAAGGTTGAAACCAAAGCCATAAGCTGAAAGTGAAGGTGGGAGAGGAGTTATTATAGGTTTGAGGAGAGAAAAGTTGTAAAATAGATATCTAGCAAACTTAGAGAGTTGATACGAGGGAAATAGAGCATGAATACCTGCCATATTATTAATAGTATCTTGAGAGGTTCATAATCATGAATTTAAAGTGAGATCCATCAAGACCGTTGTGTTTTTCTTCAGCCATGTTCTGACTTATAAGTGCAGGTGTGGCAAAAGTGAAAAGATGCATTTAAGAAGAATAGCTAGGTTAGCCAAAAGAGTATTGTAACTTGAGGGAGAGAAAAAGGAATTGAGTTTGTATGCAAGGGAGATCGTATAATGATTCTCTATGGAATTTTAGCTGGATAAGAAAGGAAGACAAGACCTAAGCAGGGGTGGGGCAATGCACAATTGGTGGAATCATTGAGTTGAAGGTCCCAGTAGGGCTGAATAATGGATAGAATCAGGATACTCTAGGGAATGAGATGGAAAGATAGAAAGAGATGGTTAGAGAGCCACATAGCATTGAGATAAGGGAGGGACTGTAATTTTTAGTAACGATAATTTCTAAGGCATGATGATGGGATTGGAGTGGCTGCAATATGATGGAGGAATAGCTAATTGAGGAGAAAAGTTCAAGAAACTGATAGGCTATAATATTAGATAAATCAATTAATCATATATACCATTCATCAAGAATAAAGGCAAGGAGAGTGTTAGAGAAAGTGTCAGTAAGTCAGGAACTAAACCATCAACAAATGAAAGTGACTTTGGGGCCAGGGTGAAGAATGATGCAGTCTGATGGCATAAGATTCAAAGTTGAGGATTTCAGAAAAAAGCAGAGCAAATAGTATGAAAGTATTAATAACATGCAATGGAAACAGTTACCCTACCTCCAGTTCCCAAATATAAAGGGTGTGGGTAAAAAAAAAAATAACCACCATAAGAAAGGATGGCAGGAGTAGCAGTGGCCTGGAGGGAGAGCTAAGTTTTCCTCAAGAGAAGAAGGGAAAAGGAGTTTTAGAGATGAACTTGAACATACAGGAGATTTTTTGAGGATGGACTAAAATGCCAGAGAACACAGAGGGTACTTTTACAACCTATAGAAAGTGAAAAATAGGTCAGAATAGGGGACACACGTAGGCTTATGGGGATGAGAGTGAGGGAGATGGTTGATCTGAATCTGATTATTCTTGCAGTGAATGATGTAAATGCAGATAAAGAATGTAATGGAATTATTTTAATGGGGTCAAATGTTTTTTTGCCTTTTTTGTGACTGGAGCATTTTGTGTCTTGTGAAGGACCCCAAAATAAAAACTAAAACATATTCCTCAATATTTTCTTCTATCATTAAGAAGCTCCATCTTTTTCATTTTTCTGTGCTAAGAGGTAGTTATCTATTTTCATTTTCATTTCATATTAATAAGTAATTGACCCAATATAATTTAATGAATTATCTATCTTTACCAAATGATTTTAGCGTTTTTGATGTGTGGGGGCTGTCTTCTTGTGCTCACAGCTTCAGCCCATTAATCTATTTGTCTTTCCTTGTACCGATATCATGCTGTCTTAACTACCTTTGCTTTGTAATAAGTCTTCATATCTGATAATGCCAGTCCCCTTCTCCCCCAGCCCACTCCTTTTCTTCTCCTTCTTCATCTCCTTCTCCTTTATCTTCTTATTTTTTTTAAATTGAGGAGTCTCTTTATAGTTTTATTGCTTTCATCTTCAATATGAAATATTAAATTATTGAAACAAACTGTCAAGTTTCATAAAACATCCTCTTGGGAATTTGTTTATAATTCATTAAATCTATAGACCACTTTAAAAGGATTGACATTTTTACAAAAATGAGCTATTTATCATGGAGCATTAAAATGCTAATGGTAATATTTTTCACTCTATAAGTACTTTTGGATTATTTTTTGAAGACTTTTGATATTCTTTCCTCTCGTTCATGTTTTGATTTTCTCCTTTACTTATTTAAACACATTAAACACATTTATTTTCACTTGAATTTTTAATTATAGGACATTTTAAATACACACCAAAGGAGAGAGACAGTATGTGAAACTCTCTTAAATCCATCATCCTGCTTAAACATTACTCAAATAAAAGTCAATTTTGGCTTATTAATCATCCACCCTTCCTCTGTTATTTGGAGGCAAACTCCAGATATCATACAATTTCATTTGTAAGCATTTAATTATTATTTCCATAAGATAAGAACTTTAAAGTATAACTATTTTTAAATTCTATTTTTCTAATTTTTAATTGATACATAATAATTGTACATTTTATGGGGTACATGTGATGTATTAATACATTTATACAATGTGTAATGATCAAATCAAGGTAATTGGGATATCCGTCACCTTAAACATTTATCATTTTTTTGTTTTACAACCATTCAAAATTTTTTCTTGGACCTATTTTGGAATATATAATAAATTATTGTTAATCATAGACACTCTACTGTGCTATAGAACAGTAGAACTTATGCCTCCTATCTGTGATTTTGTATTAACCAACCTCTTCCCATCTCTCCCTCCCCCACCCTTCCCAGGCTGTTCTAACTCTCTACTTCTGTAAGATCAACTATTTTAGCTTCCATATATAAAGGAGAACAGGTGGTATTTGTTTTTCTGTGCCTGGCTATTTCACTTAACATAATGTCCTTCAGGCTCATCCATGTTCCTACACATTACAGGATTTCATTCTTTTTTATAGGTGAATATTATTTCATTGTGTATATATATACTTTTCTTTATTCATTTGTCTCTTGATGGACAGTTAGGTTGATTCTATATCTTGGCCACTGAGAGTAGTGCTGCAATAAACATTCAAGTGCAGATATCTCTTCAACATACTGATTTCCTTTCCTTTGGATATATGCCCCGGTAGTTGGATTGCTAAATCATGTAGTATTTCTATTTTTAATTTCTTGAGGAAACTCCATAATGTTTCCCATAATGGCTACACCAATTTATGCTCCTACTAACATTGCACAAGACTTCCATTTTCTCCACATTCTTTCCAGTGTATGTTTTTTTTTTTTGTCTTTTTAATAATTGCCATTTTAACTGGGATAAGATGATATGTTACTGTGGTTTTAATTTTCATTTCTCTGATAGTGAAGTTAAGTTTTTTTTTGTGTATTTCTTGGCCATTTGTATGTCTTCTTTTGAGAAATGTCTATTACTGTTCTTTGTCCACTTTTTATTTTAAATCATAAGTATCTAAAATATCTTTAATATCATATGATATCCAATCGAAGTTCAAATCACAAATTGTTCTGTACATTTTTAACTGTTGTTTTGAATCATGGTCCAAACATGGACATGTTACATTTGTTTGACATATCTCTGAATTATAGGCTGAATTATGTTTCCCCCAAATTTGTATGTTGAAGCCCTCACCCTCAGTCTCCCACATATGACTGTATTGGAAGTTAGGCCCTCAGAGGTGACATTGCCACCCGCAGTGGACGGGGTGGGGCCACCACTCTGCTGGGCCTGGAGGACGGGGCATGGAGCCAAAGAGGATTATCCATGAGCTTTAAAATCTGATGGAATTCCCCTTCCAGGTTTTGGACTTGCTTGGACCTGTGATCTCTTTCTTCTTTTTTATTTCTCTTTTGAAGTGGGAATGTCTATCTTATGACTGTTACACCATTGTATTTTGGAAGCAGATAACTTGTCTGGTTTCACAGGTTCACGGATGGAGAGAAATTTTTCCTCAAGATGAATCATACCTCGAGTCTCACCCACACTTGATTTATATAATATTTAGATGAGATTTTGAACTTAGAGTGGATACTGGAATGAGTTAATGCTTTGGGACTGGTGGGATGGCAGTGAATGCATTTTGCATGTGAGAAGAACATGAATTTTCGTGGTCAAGGGAACAAAATGTTATAGGTTGAGTCATGTCTTCCCAGAATTTACATATTGAAGCTCTAACCTCTAGTAGTAGCTCAGAATGTGACTATATTTGGAAATAGAAACTTTAAGGAGGTGATTACATTAAAATGAGGCTCTTTAGGATTGGAGGCTAACCCAGTCTGTTGTCCTCATAAGAAGAGGAAATTTGGACACGGGGAAACACCAGGGGGTGCATGCCCACAAAGGAGAGACCATGTGAGGACATAGCCAGAAGGCAAACATTTGCCATTCAAGGAGAGAAAGCTGAGAAAGAACCCACCCTGACAAAATAAATTTTTGTTGTTTAAGCCAAGCAGTCTGCAGTATTTTGTTATCGTAGTCCTAGCAGGCTAATGTAGTCTCTTAATTCTCTTTAATTATACCTGCTATTTTCCCATGGTTTTTTTCTTATAATTTAAAGAGCAAATCAGGTCATTTACTCTGTAGAGTGTTCCAGTGTCTAGGATTTGCTCATTTTATCACTAATGTATCATTTTACATGTTTCTTTGCCTGTAAACTAATAGTTAGATATAGAAGCTTGATCGGATTCACATTCAATATCTTGGCAAGAATACAGATACTGAGTCTTGTGTACTTTCATCAAGAGGCTCATTATGCCTATCTATCTGTTTTTGTCATAAGACTGATTAGTCTATTCAGGTGATTTTGGCCTGATCATTCCATTTTAAAGTTTTCCATGATCTTTTTGTGTAGTGATTTTAACGATCATTGATAATCATTACATGGATTCATTATTTTATTAGGGGGTTGCTAAATGGTGATATTTAAAGTTTTTTTTAAGTTCTTCTTCATTTATTGAATGAAATATTTTCTTTAAGATAAACTTCCAGTAACTCTTTGGTTACCTTGAGAAACAATTTGCCTTCTAGAATAAATGCTTGACTTTTTCCCCTTTCTTATTGATTTTCAGTATAATATGTTGGTTTCCTAGAATCCTCCACAGGCAACCTGTGAGTTTTTCTTTCAGTATCATTATGAACTGACACATTTTAACTATTTGATATTTCAATTCATTGAAGTTATTATTTTTATACTCAAATTGTGTTATCTTTGGCTAATGGGCGGGGGGGATCTCTTCAGTTCTTTCCCGAGTCTTTTGGACATGACTACAGTTTTCTTTAATAGCTGTATTGCTTTCTGATATGACAAGGTGTTCCAAATTCAACATCTATGCTTTCTTTCCCAGACCTCGCGCAGCCAATTCTCCAAGTAACTCTCATTTCTGTTAGTGGAAGATAATACCTAGAGACCATAATCTGTTTGCTAATTGTAAACTTTGTATTATATATCTATTTAATACTTTGTATTATATATCTATTAATAGCTACACTTAAAATCTTTCTGAACTTTTTTTTTTTTTTTTTTTTTTTTTTTGAGACAGAGTCTCGCTTAGTCGCCCAGGCTGGAGTGCAGTGGCGCGATCTCGGCTCACTGAAAGCTCTGCCTCCCGGGTTCACGCCATTCTCCTGCCTCAGCCTCCCGAGTAGCTGGGACTACAGGCGCCCGCCGCCTCGCCCGGCTAATTTTTTGCATTTTTAGTAGAGACGGGGTTTCACCGTGTTAGCCAGGATGGTCTCGATCTCCTGACCTCGTGATCCGCCCGCCTCGGCCTCCCAAAGTGCTGGGATTACAGGCGTGAGCCACCGCGCCCGGCCCTGAACTTTTTTTTTTAAATGATGACTTACTGTAGTACTTTGTCTCTTTGTGTGTTTTATAGCTTTTCATTGTTAGATCATACTTGCAAATACATCTGTGGGAATCTTTTGTTGCCTGGGTTGAAAGTGTGTTTCTCTGAAAGAGATGTGCTTTGGGGATGCTACAGATTGGGTTAACCATAAAATAATTTTTTTTTTGCCTCACACAAATAGTGTAAATTTAAGCCATAAACTCACAGGAGGAACCAAATAGTGGTTATGGAGGCTCATAGAAAATGATTTTATTTTTCTCTTCTCATAACCAAGGCTAAGACATAAAATTATTTTTGTTATTTCTGAAGTTTGCTTTTGTCTTTTTGATTACCTCTTCTCTGAGACTTGGGTAAAGCTTTATGAAATTTTTGTGATCAAATTTCTCACTCTATTATGACTCTTTGGATTCATGTTCTCTCTTTTTTTACTAGACTTGAAAGATTTCATTTAATTTTTTACACATTAGTCGATTCATTTACTAGTACTTTTAGGAATTTTTCATCATAGTTTTCAGGATTTTTCATTCATAATATTGCCAAATACTGAAATGCTCCAAAATGTACATAATTTTTATGGTTTATCTTCTCAGGAAACTTATTATTTCTGGATAAAAGATTAAAATATAGATTACAGGACTCAGACCCAAGGAGTTTGCTTTTGCTGGCGTGGACTGGTGCCAAGAATATAATATTTTTTTTTTCAGTAAGGAAGTTCTGATATAGTTATTCTGGGAATCACACTTTGCAAGACATTGTGCTAGAAGTTTGTATTTTTTATTGCATAGACAACAGAGGAATAACAATCGTTATCAGTCAGTAATATAAAGTCATCAGTTTTAAGATTACTCTGTTAGTAATGTAAAGTGGGAGAAACAGGTGGTTAGAAGAATAGTTGGGAGACTGTCTCAGTGAAAGATGAGACATACACACACACACACACACACACACATGCACATAGCAAGCAAGAGAGAGAGAGAGAAAGGATTTCTGACGTGAAATGGACATGATTTGATTTTGTAATTGAGTGGATATTGAGCATGAGGGAGAAGGAGGAGTCAATGATGACTCTGAGGGTTAGTCCTTTTGTATTTTGAAAGGTGTTTGATTTCAGGAAGATGAATTCTGCTCAGAGCTCAACTTTTCTATGTTTAGAATTTTTTCCTAGGAAATATACTTGAATATGCAATGAAAACTGCCTTATGACATTTTCTAAAAGAGTATGAAACACACACATGCACATGCAGTAGGAAGATACTTTATGCCCTTGTGTATACTCTAAACTTGATATTTAGAAGGTAAATGTTATACAACAGCATTATAAGTGTTTTCCCTTTTGGCATTTGGGAGAACCACAACAGACCTTTCTTTAAAAAAGCAGAATCAGAAAAAGTCACGCAAAACCAAATGTCAAAGGAGATCAAAAGCTTAGAAGCTCTGTGACTCTGGCTCATGGGATAAAATCAGGACGATTTTCTGACAGTTTCCAAATAGAAGAATATGAGAGAAATATGGTTCCAAATACTGTACACCTACCTGAGTAGTAAGCCCTAAAACACAGGCAATCAGTTGTGACACTTTTTGCTCTAAACCTTATTCTTTAGGGTGCTGAAAGCTAATCTTATTTACCTATGGTATTATCTGATCACTTGCTGTAGGGGAGCCTTCCAATACAGGGATACGTTTCAGGCAGCACAAAAAATACATGCTAGTAGTCACATCCCAGTTATGGTCTTTCTGCCTTGAAAAGGACGCTGATTTTAAAAAGCATTATTAAAAGTCTTAATTACAGTCTTTTCTGAAGTTTACAAATGAACTTGATGCATTGTTCTCTCCTTCACCTTATATTTCCTGAAACATATGTTTTCCATGAGACTTTCTGTAACCACGCTTCATTTCAATAGCTTACAAATCCATACAAGAGACAAGTCTCTTACGAGGGAGTCTGAAATAACACCATGTGATGAAACTCACAATGCTTTATTTTTCATAGAAAATCATATTGAGCGAGATTCAGAGAAATAGACGTAAATTGTCTAGCCCATCTTTTTTAAAAAAGATAGATTTTTAGTTAGTTAACAGGTAAGTGTCAGCCTTAAATTTCAACATAAGTTCTTTTTTGAAAAGTTGGCAATAAGCAAATATTTTGTATTTTTTCCCAAGTATTTAGCCAGTCTATTTATACATTTTCCATTTTGGGGAAAGGCCTATAACTCTCTCTGATATGCTTTCTTTAAACTTGCTATCTCAGAGGAGCCCTCAAGTACTGAAAATCCAATGAGGTTCTTTAACAATGAGAATTTCATGAAAGACTACATCGCTGCCAGAAGGAAACCTCACTTGGCAATGATTTTACAGTGGATGTGGGTTTCTAACAATGGGAAGTTCACAGCTGCAATGAGTTGGCTGGGGTTTTGGAGACAGGCATGGGTGTTACTAGTTGTGAGACCATGTAATCGCTCTCTGCCTTGATTTACTTATGTGTAAAGTAGAGAGTAAAAATAGCTACCTCATAATGTTCTCTTCAAGAATGAAGGGGATTATCTCTGTAAGGTTCTTAGTGCATAGTAGACTTTCAATAAAATATAGCTGCCATATATTAAGTACTTTTCATAGTGCAATTGCAAACTTGTAATAAAGAGTTTATTTTTGGTTCTTGAGGTAATCATGTACAAAATTAGTGTTGAATGGTTTTAAAAATCAAGACATTAGTGGCTCTATCATTGCTGGTGATTGCTTTTCTCTGGGGAACCAGTGGGTAAACCCACCTACTTTAAAGAGCAGTAGTCCCTCTCCAGAGTGTCTCGTGGTTGTTGGTTTTCAGTAGATGCTTTGAATCATGGAATTTCAGAGCAGTAAGAAATGTAAGGCTCATAGTTCCATTTAACCTCCCTCCCTGTCACCTTTTTTTTCAATTTTTCACATGAGAATCCTGAAGTACACATTAAGAGAAGAAAGCAGCATAAATTTTGGAATCATACCTGAGTTTGATTCTCAATCTGTCATTAATTAGTTGTGTATCATTGGTTAATAACTTTATTTTTCTGAGACTATTTATTATTATTATTTTTCATTATTTTTTGTCCAAACAACAGGCAGATAGTTGTAAAGAATACATAAGAAACTTAGGAGAGAGTCTGATGTTGTAGAGTTTAATGTTAATCTCAAGAAATTTACCCAAAATCATAGTTCTAGAATGTCAGTCCCTAAAATGTCAGAGAACTTTTACTGTAACCCAGAAATCCTTATTCCAAGTCCAGCATTTCTTCCATAGACTTTTAGGGAAGACATTATGGGCAACAAGGTTGGCTTTATAACAAAAGCATGTATAAAGTGGTGTCAGATCACAGAAGAATGAATGCCTCCACATTCCATAAATAAATGTAAAAGACAAATAACAGATTAGGAGAGGATATTTTTATCCCGTATAATCAATAAGAATTAATATCCCTTAAAAATCCTTCATTAAATAAATAAGCAAAGGACAACTTGTTAGATAAATGGATCAAGACTTTGACTTTGGAAAGAAGAAAGTCTGGTAAAGTACAATTTTATAATAGGACTTTCAGGGTCAAAGTATTACTGAGTTTAGTGAGACAGCTCCTTTTTTTCCACTGTATTTGCCATAGCCCCAACACCTCTGCTGTCTCATTGCCAGCCAATAGAAGGGTCTAATGTAGCACCTCTGTATTAGTCTGCTTTCATGATGTTAATAAAGACGTACCTAAGACTGGGTAATTTATACAGGAGAAAGGATTTATTGGATTTACGATTCCATGTGGCTGGGGAAGCCTCACAATCATGGCAGAAGGCAAGGAGATACAAGTCACTTCTTACACGGATGGAAGCAGGCAAATAGAGAGCTTGTTCATGGAAACTCTGCCTTATAAAGCCATCAGATGTCATGAGACTTATTTACTATCACAAGAACAGCTCGGGAAATACCTGTCCTCATGATTCAATTACCTTCCACCAGGTCCCTCCCACAACATCACAACATGTGGAAATTCAAGATGAGATTTGAGTGGGGACACAGCCAATCCATATCAACCTCTTTAATAAATATTTCTTGAATAAATAAATGAATACATGGACGAATGTTTCTTCAGCCTTTACTGCCTGGTGCAAGTTGAGTGGGAATTCTGCCTCTAGTGCATCCTTGTTGCTCAGAGAGATATAGTTCTGCTGCTGCCACCAGGTGATGCATTTCTCTGCCAATGTGTTGGTGTGGGCTGATGGAAACTGCACTGCTGCTCCTACACCTTCCATGTGGATCTTCGTCCCCTTTCCCCATGCTTTTCAAAAAATGAGACGACTGCTTCTCTCTTCTATATTATTTATTCTCTGCTTGACTGGGGGTGGTAGAGTGGGTAGAATTCTCACAGCAAGATTACTTGGTTCCTAAATTTTTTTTAGCAATTATTGTGACAGCTCTTTCAATGAATATCTATGGTTCTATTACTCTCCAGAGAGCACACACACCTCCACAGTGTCTTCAAAAGGATTGGGTTGGATATGAACAGCAGCCATGCTCTGCCTTGGTCTACCTCTTCCTTCTGACCTTTGTGCATTGTTTATAAGTCAGGTTCACTGTGACACATTCATTCTTTCCTTCTGATGAATTTTCTTTCAGGGGTCTTATAATATTGTCTTCCAACTGGCTTCTGTCAATACCAGCATCTTAGTCTGTTAGACACATCTTGGTCAAGTTTGTATTATTCAGGATTCAAGCTTTCTCTCTGAAGTCTCTTCATCTCTTATGTAAACAACTATAGCCAAATGGAAACATAGGTAAAACTATAGACTCACTCCATTCACTGAATATTTCTGAGCCTCAGCTCTAGATGAGATAATAATAACTACTGGCAGAGTTGTGAGAATTAGTGAGATAACATAACACCAGGCATATGGTAGGTAGGCTTCTCAGTAAATGGAAACCATATCATCAGGGTCTGTGAACAGATTTTCTAGAGCTAAATAGGGTACTCAGTGTTAGAAAAAAATAAGAATTATGGCAGACTATCAAGGCAAGTCACAGAGAAAAAAATAATGGATTACAAAGAAAGAGTGGAATAGTATTGAGAAAGCAAACATGAAGTTGTTAGAATTTGGTTGTAAGGCCAGTATAGGACCACTTGTTAGATAATTCACTGCTGAATCTACTAAATATTGAGCTAGAGTTCTTTATCATCTTGATGCAGGGACAATGCATCAGACTCACCAATCAGGAGACTGTCCTTTTTGCCCACTTGGTGGTAGGTGAGCCATTCCCATATCTCTATTATACTGTTTGTTTTCTTGGACCACTTCTGCTGCCATTTTTGTTAGGCTGGGGTCTATGAGAAGCAGACTCCAAGATACAATTAGACATGCAAGTTATTTCTGAGGGGAAATACCTGTGAGGAAAAATGGGAAGCTGGAGGAGGCCAGGAGAGCCATCAGATTTGGATGACAGTCTGACACTTGCAAAGAAGAGAAGGAAGGTTGAATGAAAAAAAACTTACACAGCATGCAGTTATACAAAGATTAAAAGGTTGATGCTGACTTCTTGAGGCAAACCTCCTCCTTCAGAGGAGGACTGCATTTCTCAGACTAGACCTGACTTGGTATCCTCACCAGCCTTGTTAATGGCCTCATTGCACATGCAGTGATGGATTTCAAAGTAGGAACGCTAGGGTCTTCAGTCCATTATTTTCTCCACAGTCAAACGTATAAAAAATTCACTTGACGCCATAGTGGGTATCAAAATTGATCTTCTGGCTAGGTGCAGCAGCTCACGCCTGTAATCCTAGCATTTTGGGAGGCTGAGGAAGGAGGATTACTTGAGCCCATGAGTTTGAGACCAGTTTAGGCAACACAGTGCGGCCCCATCTCTACAAAAAAAATTTTTTTAAATAGCCATGCGTGATGAGGCACACCTGTGGTCTCAGCTACTCAGGAGGCTGAGCGAGGAAGACTGCTCAAGCCTGGGAGTTGGAGGCTGCAGATAGCCATGATAGTGCCACTGTACTCCAGCCTGGGGGAATCTGGGGGAAGAGCTAAACCTTCTCTCCCAAAACAAAAAAACACCAAAAAACAACAACAAAGAAACAAACAAAAACCAATGAAAACAAAACAAAAAAGCTAGGTGTTCCTATTGTTCTTGTCTTGTTTAGAAGTAGAGGAAACAGTAACATATTTATTTAAGTGTACATATTTAAATGTTTTAAAGTAACTAGTAAAACAGGAAAGGGACAAATTTAAAAAATGCAAAAGAGTATAAGAAGGAAAGAAACAGGAAACGAACAAAAACCCCCAGTAAACAGGACAAATAGAAAGCACATAAAAGATAGGATACACAAATGAAAAATTAGTAATCCAAATAAACTGAAATGGAATAATTTCTCCATCTGAAAGACAAAATTTGCCAGATAGGAAAATAAACACAAATTGAGACTATATGCTTTCATGAGCATCACACCTAAAACATAAAGATATAAAACGAGTAAAAGAATGGTTTGTTAGTACGTTTTCATTCTGCTGATAAAGACATATCTGAGACTGGGAAATTTACAAAAGAAAGAGGTTTAATTGGACTTACAGTTCCACGTGGCTGGCTAAGCCTCACAATTATGGTGGAAGGCAAGGAGGAGCAAGTCACATCTTACATGGTTGGTGGCAGGCAAAGAGAGAGAATGAAAGCCAAGTGAAATGGGTTTCTCCTTATCAAACTATCAGATCTCATGAGTCTTATTTACTACAACGAGAACAGCATGGGGTAAACTGCCTCCATGATCCAACCATCTCCTGCTGGGTCCCTCCCATAACACATGGGAATTATGGAAGTACAAATCAAGATGAGGTTTGGTGGGGGACACAGAGCCAACCTATATAATTCTCCCCCAACCCCTCCCAAATCTCACGTCCTCGCATTTCATAACCAATCATGCCTTCCCAACAGTCCCCCAAAATCCTAATTCAACAGTCGAAAGTCTCATCTGGGACAAAGCAAGTCCCTTCCAACTATAAGCTTGTAAAATCAAAAGCAAGTTAGTTACTTCCTAGATACAATGGGGATACAGAAATTGGGTGAATACAGTCATTCTAAATTGGAGGAAGTGGTCAAAACCAAGGAGCTACAGGCCCCATGCAAGTCCAAAATCCAGCAGGTCAGTCAAATCTTGAAGCTCCAAAATGATCTCCTTTGAATTCAAGTCTCATATCCAGGTCATGTTGATGCAAGTAGTGGGTTCTCACTGTCTTGGGCAGCTCTGCCCTTGTGGCTTTGTAGGGCATAACCTCCCTCCTGGCTGCCTTCATGGGCTGGCATTGAGTGGCTGTGGCTTTTTCAGGCACATGGTGCAAACTGCTGGTGGATCTACTATTCTAGGGTCTGGAGGATGATGGGCCTCTTCTTACAGCACCACTAGGTGGTACCCCAGTAGGGACTGTGTAGGGGCTCTGACCCCACATTTTCCTTCTGCACTGCCCTAGCAGAGATTCTCCATGAACACCCCGCCCCTGCAGCAAATTCTGCATGGGCATTCAGGCATTTCCATACATCTTCTGAAATCTAGGCAGAGGTTCCCAAACTCCAATTCTTGACTTCTGTGTACTTGTAGGCCCAACACTACATAAAAGCTGCCAAGGC
Organism: Macaca thibetana thibetana; assembly: GCF_024542745.1. Lineage (NCBI taxonomy): Eukaryota > Metazoa > Chordata > Mammalia > Primates > Cercopithecidae > Macaca > Macaca thibetana. The sequence goes on from NC_065590.1 coordinate 89,857,721, forward strand.
TTGGGGCTTGTATTCTCTGAAGCCATGGCCCAAGCTCTACATTGGCCCCTTTCATCCATGGCTAGAGAGGCTGGGATGCACAGCACCAAGTCCCTAGGGTGCACATAGCCTGGGGAGTCTGGGCCAGGCCCACAAAACCATTTTTCCCTCCTAGACCTCCAGGCCTGTGATGGGAGGGGCTGTTGTGAAGACCTTTGACATGGCCTGGAGACATTTTCTCCATTGTCTTGGGGATTAACATTCAGCTCCTCATTAATAAGTAATGCAAATTTCTGAAGCTGGCTTGAATTTCTCCTCAGAAAATGGGTTTTTCTTTTTTATTGCATTGTCAGGCTGCAAATTTTCCAAACTTTTATGCTGTGTTTCCCTTATAAAACTGAATGCATTTAACAGCATCTAAGTCACCTCTTGAACGCTTTGCTGCTTAGAAATTTCTTCTGCCAGATATGCTAAATCATCTCCCTTAAATTCAAAGTTCCACAAATCTCTAAGGCAGGAGCAAAATGCCACCAGTCTCTTTGCTAAAACATAACAACAATCACCTTTGCTCCAGTTCCCAAGTCCTTCATCTCCATCTGAGGCCACCTCAGCCTGGATTTCATTGTCCATATCATTATCTGCACTTTGGTAAAAGCCATTCCACAAGTCTCTAAGGCATTCCAAACTTTTCCACATTTTCCTGTCTTCTTCTGAGCCCTCCAGACTGTTCCAACCTCTGCCTGTTACCCAGTTCCAAAGTCGCTTCCACATTTTGGAGTATCTTTTCAGCAGTGCCCCACTCTACTGGTACAAATTTACTGTGTTAATTTGTTTTCATGTTTCTGGTAAAGGCATACCTGAGACGGGGCAATTTACAAAAGAGAGAGGTTTAATAGGAATTACAGTTCATATGGCTGGGGAAGCCTCACATTGATGGTGGAAGGCAATGAGGAGCAAGTCACATCTTATGTGGATGGTGGCAGACAAAGAGATAGAATGAAAGCCAAGCAAAACAGGTTTCCCTTATTAATCCATCAGATCTTCTGAGACTTATTTATTACCACAAGAGCAGCATGGGAGAAACCGCCCCCAGGATCCAACCATCTCCCACTGGGTCCCTCTCACAACACATGAGAATTATGGGAGTACAATTAAAGATGAGGTTTCGGTGGGGACACATTGTCAAATCATATAAAATGGAAATACATAAAAGACAAACATAAACAAAAAGATATGACTTAATTGTATTAAAACTGTATCCTTAGCAAACTGTATCCTTAGCAATAAATGGTTCAACTTCTTAGGAAGGTATAATTCTTAACTTCTTTGCACGTAAGAACATATATTCAAAATAAATAAAACAAAACTTGATAGTCTTCAAGGGAGAAATTAATTTATTCATTATGTTAGAGGAAGGTTATGACATGCTCTCTCAATGTATGAGTTCAGACAAAAATATATAAGTAAGGATAGATAATATTTTAGCATGAATCAGAATCTTGACCTAATGAACATATATGGAATGCTGGAATAATTGAAAGCTTTTTATGTACACATAGAACATTTAGGAAAATTGACTTGACTCAAACTAAGCCATAAAGCATGCTTCAGTAAAGTTCTTTTTAAAAATAGAATTATTTTGTAAGCTGACGTAATAATTATACATATTTATGAAGTATGTAGTAATATTTTCATACATACAATATGTAGTGATCAGATCAGGGTAACTAGCATATCAATCATCTCAAACATTTATCATTTTTTGTGTAGGGAACACTTGAAACTGTAATATCTTATTGTCAACCATTGTCATCCTGTAGTGGTATACAATTCTAGGCCTTATTCTTCCTGATTAGCTGTAATTTTGTGTCCTTTAACAAATCTCTTCCTATCCCTCCTTTCACCTTACCCTTCCCAGACTCCAATATCCTCTGTTCTAGTTTTCACTTCTATGAGATCAACTGTTTTTTAGCTTCCACATCTGACTGAGAACATGTGGTGTTTAACTTTCTGTTTCCACCTTATTTCACTCAACATAAGGTCCACCAATTCTATCCATACTATTGTGATGACAGGATTTTATTCTTTTTAATGAGGAAATAGTTTTCCATTGTGTATATATACTACATTTTCTTTATCCATTTATTTATTGTTAGAAACCTAGGTTGATCCCATGCTTGGCTATTATAAATAGTTCTGAAATAAACATGGGGACACAGATGTCTCTTCAATTTACTGATTTCCTTTTCTTTGGATAAATGTCCAGTAGTGGGATTGCTAAATCATATGCTGGTTCTATTTGTAGTTTTCTGAGAAACCTCCATACTGTTCTCCAGCTTACATTTCCACCAATAGTAAAATAGAGTTCCCTTTTCTTCTAACACTCACCAGCATTTTTTGCCTTTTTGATAACAGCCATCCTCACTGGGGTGAGATGATACCTCAGGGTGATTTTGATTTGCATTTCCCTGATGATTAGTGATATTGAACATATTTTCATACTTTTTTTTAACCATTTGTATGTCTTATTTTGAAAAATGTCTGTTCTGATCATTTGCTTATTTTTAAAGTAGAGTGTTTGTTTGCTGCTGAGATATTTGAGTCCTGTGTATATTCTGAATATAAACCTCTGTCAAGCAAAGAGTGTAGGTTACTCCCATATTGTAGGATGTCTTTTCACTCTGTTGATTGTTTCCTTTGCTAGGCAAAAGCTCTTTAGTTTGATATAATCCTTTTTGTTTATTTTTGCTTCTGTTGCCTATGCTTTTGAGGTCTTATTCATAAAGTCCTTTCCCAGACAAATGCCATGAAGCATTTTCCCTATGTTTCTTCAAGTGGTTTTATAGTTTTGATTCTTACACATACATCTTCAATCCATTTAGAGGTAATTTTTGTGAAAGTGAGGAGTGAGGGCCCAGTTTCATTCTTCTTTATATGGATATTCAGTTTCCCCGGCATAATTTCTTAAAGAGGCTGTCCTTTCTCCAATGAGTGTTCTTGGTGCTTTTGTCAAAAATCAGTTAGTTGTACATACATGGATTAATTTATGGGTTCTCCATTCTGTTCCATTCATGTATGAATGTTTTTATGCCAGTATCATGCTGTTTTGGTTACTAAAGCTTTGCAGTATATTTTGAAATCTATATTTTGAAAAATAGTGTGATGCCTCTAGCTTTATTCTTTTTGCTCAGGATTGCTTTGGCTATTCAGGGTCTTTCACCGTTCCATACAAATTAAACACTTTTTTTCCTCTATCTTTATGAAGAATGTCATTGGTATTTTGATAAGGATTGCATTGAATCAGTATATTTCTTTGGGTAGTATTGTTATTTTAACAATATAGATTATTCTGATTCATGGACATGAGATGTCTTTCCATTTGTTTGTATCCTCTTTAATTCTTTTATTAGCATTTTGTAGTTTCCTTGTAGTGGTATTTCACCTCTTTGGTTAAATTTATTCTAGGTATTTTATATTATTTTGTGTTACTATTGTAAATGGGATTTCTGTGTTGATTTCTTCTCTCAAGTAGTTTGTTGTTTATATATAGAAATGCTACTGATTTTCGTAGGTTGATTTTGTATACTGAGACTTTACTGAATTTGTTTATTAGCTTTAAGAGGGGTTTTTTTTTTTGGTAGAGTCTTTCGATTTTTCTGTGTATGAGATCATATCATCTGCAAACAGGGTCAATTTGACTTCCTCCTTCTTAATTTAGATGCCCTTTCATTCTCTTTCTTAATTAGGATTAAGATTTAATTAGGATTTCTAGTACTATGTTGAATAAGAGTGATGAGAGTAGGCATACTTGTATCTTGTTCCAGTTCTTAGAGAAAATTGTTTCAGCTTTTTCTCATACAGTATGATGTTAGCTGTTGGTTCATCACGTATGGCTTATGTTCTGTTGAGGTACTTTCCTTCTATAACCAATTTATTGAGAGCTTGTATCATGAAGAGATGTTAAATTTAATTGAATGCTTTTCCTGCATCTATTAAAATAATATATTTTTGTTCCTCATTCTATTGATATGATGTATCATTTTTATTGATTTGCATATCTTAAACCATCCTTGAATTCCTTGGATAAACTCTACTTGATCATGCTATACTATCTTTTCAATGCATTTTTGGATTTGGTTTACTAGTATTTTGTTAAGGATTTTTGCATCTGTGTTCATAAGGGATATTGAACTGTAGTTTTTGTTATTGTTGTTGTGTCCCTGTCTGGTTTTGTTATCAGGGTTATGCTGTCCTCATAGAATAAGTTAGAGAGAGTTACCCCCATCTCAGTTTTTTGGAAGCACATTCCAATTGTAATAAAACAATCAACTCAGCAAGAGAGCATAGCAATTGTAAACACACCTTAACCGAACACTGGAGCACCCAGATATATAAAACAAATGTTATTTGATCTAAAGGGAGAGGCAGACCACAATACAATAATAGTTGGGGACTTCAACATCCAAGTCTCAGCATTAGACAGATCATCTATACAGAAAATCAACAAAGAAATATTTCATTTTAACTGCACCATAGCCCAAATGAACCTAACAGACATTAACAGAACATTTTGTCCAACAGCTGCAGAATATATATTCTTTTCATCAGCTTTTGGAACATTCTCCAGCATTGACTACATGTTAGGACACAAACAAGCCTGAAAAAGTTTTAAAATATTGAAGTAATATCAAGCATCTTATCTGAACACATGGAATAAAACTAGAAATCAAGAGCAAGAGGAACATTAGAAATTATACAAGTCAGATGTGGTGGCTCACGCCTATAATCCCAGCACTTTGGGAGGCTGAGGCGGGCAGGTCACCTGAGGTCAGGAGTTCGAGACTAGCTTGGCAAACATAGTGAAACCCTATCTCTACTAAAAATACAAAAAATTAGCTAGGTGTAGTGGTAGGCACCTGTAATCCCAACTACTCAGGAGGCTAAGGCAGGAGAATCACATGAATCCAGCAGGCAGAGGTTGCAGTGAGCTGAAATCACACCACTACACTCCAGCCTGGGCAACAAGAGAGATGGTCTGTCTCAAAAAAAAAAAAAAAAAAAAAAGAAAAAAGAAATTATATAAATGCATTAAAATTAAACATGTTCCTAAATGACCAATAGGTGAAGAAAGAAATTATGAATAAAATTTAAAAAAATCTTGAAACAAATAAAAATAGAAACACAACATACTAAAACCTATGGAACACAGCAAAAGCAGCACTAAGAGGCAAGTTTACAGCAATAAATGTCTACATTAAAAAAACTGGAAATATTTTAAATAAACAACTTAACAAAGTATCTTAAGAAGCTAGAAAAGCAAGAAAAATCCAAACACAAAATTAGTAGAAGGGAAGAAAATTGAGATTAAAAAATATAAAAGATCAATAAAGTAAAAAGATGGTTTTCTGAAAAGATAAACAAAACCAATAAACCATTGGCTAGACTAAGAAAAATGAGAAAATATCCAAATGAATACAATCAGTGATGAAAAAGGAGACATCACAACAGATGCCACAAAAATACAAAAAATTATTTGAAACTAGTATGAACAAGTATATGCCAATAAATTAAGAAAACCCAGCATGCATGAATAAATTCCTGGACACATGAAACCTACCAAGACTGAAGAAAGAAGAAATAGAAAACCTAAACAGAACAATACCAAATAAGGAGAGTGAATCAGTAATAAAACATCACCCAACAAAGAAAATTCACGACCAACTGACTTCATTGCTGAATTCTAGCAAAACTTTAAAGTAGAATTAATACAAATTCTTCTCAAACTGTTCCAATTTGAAATAAATCATAATATATTGGAAGTCAACAACAAAGACTACTGGAAAAAATGCATCCAGGAATAAAAAAAAGATTTCAAAGCTCATACACTAAAGAAGTAGACATTATGGAATTAAGTAGTCAACTTCAAAAGTTGATAAAACAGAATAAATACAGAAAGAGCAGAATAAAGGTACTGATAATGGTAAGATAAATTTAATGTAAGCAATAATGAATATACAATATGCAGAATCAAAAAAGACAAAAGTCATTATTCTGGGCAAAAATAGACTTGACCAATAAATAATAAAAATGGCAAGATCCATTAATAAAAACAGAATGAGGATGTAAATAAATATCATTGGTAATAAAAAGTGGACATAATTGTACATGTTATAGAAATTAAACAAATAATATAAGGATTTTATGCTAATACATTTAAAGCTTAGATGGAATGAAAAAATTCAAAGAAAAATTTAATCTACCTTAAAAGAAATAGAAAACCTGAATATTCATATAACTGTAGAGAATCACAAGACCAAAAGGGTTGTATCAATAAATTCTACCAATCATTGAAGGCAAAAGTAATTCCAAAATTTCACAATTCCAAAAAAATAAGAAACATAAGACAAAACGAAATCCCAGTTTGAATTTATTTTATGAAGTGACAGAAATCTGATGATAGATAGGAGATCAAGAAGCAATAAAGGAAACTGATAATACTCCCACAGCAGACATATCCAGGACATGGATAAGACCAAAAAGCAAAGTAAGGGGATGTGTGTGTTTCATTATTGCTGTTGCTAAGGGGAATGTCTTCACATTTGTTTTGTTTGTAAAGTAAACATGCTGTTTCCAAAGAATAAAAAGTCTCCCAGTGTCTTATGCTAAATCCTCTGACATTAACTATCAGAGGAATGAAATTCTTCTAAAGGTCAGCATTTTTGACCTTTGATTTTGAATCATAAGTTTCTTAAGAGACTGAATCTTAAGTTTCTTTGTGAATGCCTCCCTTTTTGTTGTGAATCTTACTAATAAATTAATAATATAGTTAATTTGTAGGTTTATAATAATTAATTAATTAAATTTGAGCTGAATTGCTTTGGTGAGAAAAGTAGTTTCACTGCCCTTTGTACATATTTAGTTTTTCCCAATTTTTAAATCTCCGTTTGCTTAGATTCTTTCTTTCTTTGAAATCTCAGTTTATGTTCCATCGCCTCCAGAGTATCCACTTCAACTACTCTAGCTCAGGTGGACTTTGTCTTCCTTAAAATCACAGTTGCCTGTACTATTTCTACCAAATCGATGAATAAGAGTAGTAGCCTATAATCAGACCAATTTACTGCAACTAATTTACCAAGTGACCAATTTGCTCAGTTTGCTAGAGTCAAAAATTTTCTTAGTTCTACTTGCCTGAATTTCAATTTTTTATGAAATTCGTATTTTAGAACACAAATGTGTTTCCATATTCAAGGGGTGGGCTTTTCCTTAAATACACTTCTCATTTTTTTCTTTCTTCTTCTTCTTTTTTTTTTTTTTTTAGGTTCACACCCTGGACCTGTCTCTGCCCCTCAGAATGAAATGGCTGTGAAAAATCAGTTTAAGGTGGTTGGTAGTTTTTGATGAATTGATCATTTGGCAAACTGCCTTTTGAAAAATTGATGTTTTAGTAAATTAACAAAATGTCCCCCTTTTTTAAATGTTCCAAATGCAGCACTCATCAGGAAACACAAAGATGGAAAAGATATTGTCTCTGTCTTTTGATAAAAGACCTTTGAAGCCTATGTTTCTAGGCTTTGCACACAACCTAGTATGTTGTGAGTAAGAAATAAAAGTTTGTTGAATAAATGAATAAATACATGCAAACCTCAATGCCTGGTGAGGGATATAATCCATGAATAACTATAATTTAAGGTGATATTTGCAATGATAGATATATGTTAAGGCAATTGCATGTACATAAAGACTGATGATTGAAGCATGAATGTAGGGTAGAAGGACCAACTGGAGAAACTTTTCAGAGACTACGTTTGCACTGAATCTTAAAGGATGCTATATATTTTGCTACATTGTATTTTGCAAAACATACAGCAGGTAAATAAGAGACAGACATTCCAAACGAAAGACTACATTGTACATGGCATGGGGGCCATGAAAATGTGCTCAGCATATTCTATGGCTGCCTAACACATAACCACAAAAACAGCACACTTCTATTCTTACACGGTTTTCAAAGTTCAAGGCATGGCTTATCTGAGTTCTCCTAGGATTTCACAAGGCTGTAATGTGTCAGCTGAGCTGTGTGCCTTTCTGAAGCTAGGGATCCTCTTCTAAGTTCGACTGGCTGTAAGGAAACTTTAACTCCTTATGGTCACAGAGTGAAGGCCCTCAAAATCCTAGGAGCTGCCTCTGGTTCTCTACCACGTGGACTTCTCCATTCGCATCGTAACAACGTGACTTGCTTCTTCAAGTCCTGAAGGAGGATCTCTCTACTGTGTGAATAAAAGTTCTCTGAAAAGAAATTTGGATGAAAGAGGTTTTACTTCAGTGAACAGTTTGTAAACCAAGCAGAAATTGACTTTGGTGTAAAATCAAGGTGCTGTTCCAGAAAACACAGAAAGGGCTTGTTTTAGAGTGAAAATTCCCAACCAGGTTTCCAATCAGGTCGATTTATGCAAATGAAAGATTCAAACTTGTTTGGTTCTGATTGATTGATGCAGCTAAGTTCTGATTGGTTAACACAGTTGAGCCCTAATTAGTCAAAGCAGATGAGCTCTGATTGATTGGTTCAAGGGAACTCTGATTGATTGATTCAGGTGAGTTATGAAAGACTCAAAGTTAAACAGAGGTGTGAGTTTCCTGAGAACTGAGAGTGCATGTGTTACTTCTAGTCAGCAAATGGCCACGTGGCTCTGTTTTAATTTAGATCCAGTTAGTCACTTGGGATCTGTCTTGAAGCATTAGCTCCTTCAAGTTCACATTTGTTCACAAAAGCACACTAGCAAGGCAGAGTCATATGTATTTCATAACCTAACCATGGCAATGATACTGCACAACCTTTGTCATGTATATTGTCTACTCACAGAAGTGACATCCAATCACCTTTGCTACATTATATTGGTTAGAAGCAAGTCACAGGTCCTGCCTACACTTAAGAGGAGGGGATTACAGAATAGCTTGAACGCCTGGGGCAGAAATTTTTAAGGCCTACCTTAAGGTGTATCCACCACAGTGAAAATACATGTGGCAGGGGAACAATAACACATGAAGCTGGTGTTTTCAAGGGTGGCAGGAATTGGATCTTAAAAATACTTGGATACCTACATGAAACGCAAAGAAAATAGATTTAAAGACACAGTAAGCTTTAAGTTTATTCTTTTTGGAAAAGCTTTCTTAAGAAAATTAATGGCGTAAATAAGTTTGCAGAGAACACATGTTAATGTTTCTTGGATTACTAAGAGTATTTGAAAATATGAACCTATTTCCTTTAGAGAAAAAATTATAATACCATTTTAACTTTCTGCTTACAGAGTTTAAATTGGTTCACTTCTAATAACTTCTTAAGTCTTGTTCAAAAACAAAATGCACAAACTTTGCACAACCTTTCCTGTCTTTGAGTTATACAACATCAGTTCATTTAGGGAAATGTTCTAGCTGATCTATCAGAGCATTGGAGAATCATAAACATCTGACCTTGCATGTTGACTTTTTTCTTTCATTACTCTCTCTGTCTTTTAAAAGCTGTAAGGCAAATGTGGCTGCCACTCATTCATTCTGAGATACCTTTACTTTGGGCTTCAAACAGTTAAGTTCAAATAAATTGTAGTTATATTCGGCTCCTATGTGTCTCATAGAAAAATGCAAGACAAGAGCATGTGTGTTGTTTTTAAATAATTTGATGAATCTGTGCTTCCCTGATAGGTCTTTCAATGATTCACCAATAATTAGAGTCTACATCTTCTTTCCTCCAAGTTTTTTAAATTATGGAAAATGTCATACAAATATACAAAGTTATAGAGAGCAGTTTAATTGTCAACCTTGTTAATCTATACTCTTATCTCCTTTATTTTCTATTCCTTAAATTGTTAGAGCAAATTCCAAACTATCTGAATTCATCAGTAGTATACTGTAATACACACATAAAAAAGACAAGTACTCCTTTAAAAAATAACCACAATGCCATTAAAACACCTAAAAATTAACACTAATTTCTTATTATCATCGAATAGCTAAATAGTTTTAAAATTTTCTTAATTCCCTCTGTCTTGTTTTTGACAGTTGGATTGTCTGAACAAGGATCCTGATAAGGTACCCACTTCACTGGCCCCCTGTGTTTCATCACAGTCTTTTTTCACCTATGAGTACTCCCTTCACTCCTTTTAAATTTTCTTATACATTTTTTGTTGCAGAAATCGGATGATTTGTTCAGTCTGAATTTTGCCAATTGCTTCACCACGACATTTAACTTAACATGTTTTTCTGTCCCTCTATTTAGGTATTAGGCTGAATCAAATAAAATTTCATCTTTGTAGGTCAAAATGGCAATTTTATATGGCTTAACCTGATACTCAGATCTAGAGATAAGATCAGATTTCGCTTCAAATTTTTGACAAGAGTACTTCGCAGTTGTCTCACATTTTGTTACTCCAGGCAGAATCCAATGATAGTTTCTCTCTTTTTTGGTGTGTGTGATGTTAAGATTAATCTGACTATTATAAAATTCTCCAATAGCTTTTCATCTATTGACTTCAGGAGGATTAATAATCATTACTCTGATCCACTGTTTTATTAGAGGCTACAAAATGGTATTATTTATTAATGAATGTAATTCTTTTAAAAAGATTAACTTTCTATAATCAACTACTTGGTTACAAACTAAAGGACAGTTCATAAAGGAAAGGCAGGACAAATGTTTGGTTATCTGCATTTAGTTAACAGTTTTATCAATTATGCTTTTGTTCTCCTGGCATCCTCCAGAGGTGATCATTGAGCTGGTTTTTAACTTTGATTTTTAGAATAATTTAGACATATATAGGACAGATTTAACTCTCATGAAGGTATTCATTGATTTTGATGCTCAAATTGTTCTCTCTTTGGTAGTTAAAAGTCACTTCAAGTTAGCTTTTGAGTTATTTTCATATAACTTCAGCAGACTTCAATAACTTCTTTGATTTTCAGAACTGAAAAGTATGGTACATTTATTGTCCCAGGCACAGAGTTTCTTGTAGGTACCATAGTTTGCTCCAGTGAGAAGTGTTATATGGAGAAAAGCATAGGGAATAAGGATGCCACTGGTATTTAACTGGTCATCATTTCTAGGTCTGTTTAGTGGGCAGAAGTAGAAAAAATGTGTATTTTAAAAAAGAAAATACATCATAAATGTATGTGGACATCTATATAACTAAGCATTTTGACTTAATTTCTCTGATGGTACACATATCTCTTTTCTCCCATGGAAACGTTTTATTCCCAACACCACCAACATAATTGTCCCCTTGTCTTATCCTACACACACATACATCAGTTCAGAATAACAACACAGATATTACCACCAAAATTATGAATAGCAAACACTGATCAAAATTTCTTTGCAATTATTTTTTCTGTTAGACTATATTCCCCTAGGGATGTACAGTCACATGGCTGTGTTTTCAAGTCACTTGAAATAATTTCTATGTGGGATTAAGCCGATCACTTAATGCAAAATTAAGTTTGTTTTGTTTCCAATTCTTAAAATTACTTTATTTTTTGAATAACTTTTATTTACAGTTTTGTAAAACACTAACATGATTCCAGATAGCATGGCAGTATTGGGGATAATGTTTGCTCCTTCTTACAGCTGGTAATACTCCAGTGTGTAAATAAATGTATTAATACTACAGTTTATTCAACCAATCTTCTATTGAATAGACATTTAAGTTGTTTCCACTCTTTTGCTATTAAAAATAGTAACACAATGAATAGCCTTATGAATATATCTTCTTTGGGGGAAGCAGGTCATTGTATAATTGAGTTATAATCCTCCACATAAGATTGCTGATTAAAATGGTAAAAGCATATGTAATTTTATTGGATGTTGCTTAAATCTGTTCTCTAGGGGTTGTACCACTTGACATTCTAGCAGCAATATATAAGACTTATTTCTTGGCCAGGCACAGTGGCTCACACCTGTAATCCTAGCACTTTGCGAGGCCGAGGTGGGTGGATCACTTGAGGTCAGGAGTTTGAGACCAGCCTGGCCAACATGGCGAAACCCCATCTCTACTAAAAATGCAAAAAAAAGAAAAAACAATTAGCCGGGTAAGGTGGCGCAGGCCTGTAATCCCAGCTATTTGGGAGGCTGAGGCAGGAGAATTGCTTGAACCCAGGAGGTGGACCCTGCAGTGAGCTGAGATCATGCCACTGCACTCCAGCCTGGGTGACAGAGTAAGACTCTGTCAAAAAACAAACAAACAAACAAAAAGACTTATTTCCCCAAAGAATATACCATTAAACTTTTACGTTTTTGACAGTACGATAGGTGAGAATGATAACTCTGTAGTTTTAATCTGCAGCTCTATTATTACGAATGACATTGAGTATAGTTTCATGGTAAAGGGCCATATGCCTTTCTTTTTTCTGTTAAGTTTATATTTCTTGTTTGTTTTTCAATAGGGTTATTGGAGTTTTTCTTCTATTAGACAATCTTTCTATTTTAGGGATACCAACTCTTTTCTGTCATGTAAGTTGCAAAAATTTTTTCCAGTTTGTTATTTTTTCATTATACTTAAGATTTATTTTTGCCATATTTTAAAAATTGTTATATCTCATATTTATTAATCTGTTCCTTTATTGCTACTTAAGTTTTTCCTCTTCCAGATTATAGGGGATTGACTTATGCTTTCTTCTAGTATTTTTATGTTTTCCATGTTTACATTTAAATATCTCATAATACCCTTTTTTTTTCTATCTGGTGTACGATATGAGAAACAACCCAGTTTTATCGTTTGTTATAATATGAATATCAAATTACTCCGACATCATTTACTGTTTTTCTTTCCCCCACGGATTTGCAGTGCTGCTTATTAAATATACTAAATATCCATATGCAGTTGATTCTATTTCTAGACATTCAGCTTTGTTTTATTGATTTCTTTGTAAACCCATTTACCCATACCATATGGTTTTACTTTTAGAGGATTTATGTTTTACTACATGGTAGGGCTAGCCACCCCTTTCCCTATCCTATTGCTCTTGTGCTGTCCAAGATATTCTGGCTATTAGTGCTTATTATTATTTTATTTTATTTATTTTATTTTTTACCTCTATGCTAGGTTTAGGGGTAAAAGTGAAGGTTTGTTACATAGGTAAACATGTGTACATATTATTTCATCACCCAGATATTAAGGCCAGTACTCAATAGTTATCTTTTCTGCTCCTTTTCCTCCTTCCACCCTGCCCCATCAAGTAGACCCCAGTGTCCGTGGTTTTCCTTTTCATGTTCATAAGTTTATCATTTAGCTCCCTCTTATAAGTGAGAATATGTGATATTTGATTTTTGCTCCTGAATTATATTATTATTCTTTTATTTATTTAAACAATTTTAAAATTCTTCTTATTATTTCAGTAGTTTTGGGGGAACAGGTTGTATTTGGTTATATGGATAAGTTCTTTTGGTGTGATTTATGAGCTTTTAGTACACCCATCTCTTGAGCAGTGTACACTGTACCCAATGTGTAGTCTCTTATCCCTCACCCATCTCTCACACTTCCTCCTGCGGTCTCAAAGTTCATTGTCTGGTTCTTATGCCTTTGCACCCTCATATCTTAGCTCCCACTTACAAGTGAGAACATACAATGTTTGGGTGTCCATTTCTGAGTTAGCTCACATAGAATAATGGTCTCCAACTCCATCCAGGTTGCTGCAAATGCATTATCTCATTCCTTTTTATGGCTGAGTAGTATTCTATGGTATATATACATCATATTTTCTTTATCCTCTCATTGGTTGATGGACATTTAGGCTGGTTCCATATTTTTGCAATTGTGAATTGTGCTTCTATAAACATGTGTGTGCAAGTGTTTTCTTCATGTGATGACTTCTTTTCCACTTGATAGGCACCAGTAGTAGAACTGCTGAAGCAAATGAGAGATCTAATTTTATGTCTTTAAGGAATCTCCATACTCTTTTGCATGGTGGTTGTACTAGTTTACATCCCCACTAGCACTGCAAAAGTGTTCCCTTTTCAACACATCCACATCAACATCTTTTTTTTTTTTTTTTTTTTTTTTTGTGGCCATTCTGCAGGCTTAAGGTGGAATTGCATTGTGGTTTCAATTTGCATTTATCTGATCATTAGTGATGCTGAGCATTTTTTCATATGTTTGTTGACCATTTGTATATCTCCTTTTGAGAATTGTCTATTCATGTCCTGAGCCCACTTTTTGATGGGATTTTTTTTCTTGCTGATTTGTTTTAGTTCCTTGTAGATTCTAGATATTAGTCCTTTGTCAGATACATAGTTTGTGAAGATTTTCTTCCACTCTAAGGGTTGTCTGTTTACTCTGCTGATTATTACTTTTGCTGTGCAGAAGCTTTTTAGTTTAATGAAGTCCCATCTATTTGTCTTCATTTTTGTTGCCTTTGCTTTTGGGTTCTTGGACATGAATTCTTTGTCTAGGACAATGTCTAGAAGAGTTTTCCTGATGATATCATCTAGAATTTTTATGGTTTCATGTCTTAGATTTAAGTCTTTGATCCATTTTGAGTTGACTTTTATATAAGGTGAGAGATGAGGATCCAGTTTCATTTTTCTACATGTAGCTTGAAAATTATCACAGCACTATTTGTTGAATAGGCTGTCCTTTCCCCACTTTACGTTTTTGTTTGCTTTGTCAAAGAACAGTTGGCTGTAAGTATTTGGCCTTATTTCTGGGTTCTATATTCTGTTCCATTGGCCTATGTACCTGTTTTTATACCAGTATCATGCTGTTTTGGTAATTATAGCCTTGTAGTACAGTTTGAAGTTGGGTAATGTGATGCCTCCAGATTTGTTCTTTTTGCTTGGTCTTGCTTTGGCTATGCAGGTTCTTTTTAGTTCCATATGAATTTTAGGATTTTTTTTTCTAGTTCTGTGAAGAGTGATTATGGTATTTTGATGGGAATTGCATTGAATTCATAGATTGCTTTTGGTAGTATAATCATTTTCCCAATATTGATTCTACCCATCCAGGAGCATGGGATGCATTTTTATTTGTTTGTGCCATTTATAATTTCTTTCAGCAGTGTTTTGTAGTTTTCTTTGTAAAGATCTTTCACCACTTCTATTCAACATGGTACTGGAGGTCCTGCCCAGATCATTCAGATAAGAGAAAGAAATAAAGGGCATATAAATTGGTAAAGAGGAAATCGAACTCTCACTGTTCACTGATGATATGATCATATACCTAGAAAACCCTAAAGACTCATCCAAAAGGCTCCTAGATCTGATAAATGAATTCAGTAAAGTTTCAGGATACAAAATCGACATGCACAAGTCAGTAGCACTGCTATACACCGACAACGACTGTATTCATTCGTTCTTATGCTGCTATGAATAAATACCTAAGACTGGGTAATTTATAAAGGAAAGAGCTTTAATTGACTTATAGTACAGCATGGCTTGGGAGGCCTAAGGAAACTTACAATCATGATGGAGGGTGAAGAGGAAGCAAGGCATCTTCTTCACAAGGTGGCAGGAAAGAGAAGTGCCTAGCAAAGGGGGAAAAGCCCCTTATAAAACAATCAGATCTCTTGAGAACTCACTATCATGAGAACAGCATGGGGGCAACCACCCCCCCTGATTCAATTACCTTCCCCTGGGTCCCTCCCATGACACATGGGGATTATGGGAACTACAATTTAAGATAAGATTTGGGTAGGAACACAACCAAACCACATAACTCTTCCCTGGCCCCTCCCAAACCTCATGTCCTTACATTTCAAAACACAATCATGCCCTTCTAACAGTCCCTCAAAGTCTTAACTCTCAAACTCATTCCAGCATTAATCCAAAGACCAAGTCCAAAGTCTCATCTGAGACAAGGCAAGTCCCTTCTACCTACGAGCCTGTAAAACCAAAAGCAAGTTAGTTACTTCCTAGGTATGATGGGAATATAGGCATTGGGTAAACACATCTGTTCCAAATGGAAGAAATTGACCAAATCAAAGGGGGTACAGGCCTAATGCGAGCCCAAAATCCAATATGGCAGTCAATAAACCTTAAAGTTTCAAAATAATCTCTTTTGACTCCATGTCTCACATCTAGGTCATGCTGATGCAACAGGTAGGCTCCCATGGCCTTGGACAGCTCTGCACCTGTGGCGTGGCAGGGTACAACCCCCTTCTGGACTGCTTTCATTGGCTGGCATTGAGTGTCTGTGGCTTTTCCACAGTAGTTGGTGGAACTACCATTCTGCGGTCTGGAGGACGGTGGCTTTCTTTTCACAGCTCCTCTAGGTAGTGCCACAGTGGGGACTCTGTGTGGGTGCTCCAATCCCACATTTCGCTTCCTCACTGCCTTAGCAGAGGTTCTCCATGAGGGCCATGCCCCTGCAGCACATTTCTGAAGCCATGGCCCAAGTTGTACCTTGGCCCCTTTTAGCCACAGCTGGAGTGGCTGGGACACAGGCCACCAAGTCCCAAGCATGCACATAGTAGTAGGGCCCTGGATTCGGCCTAGGAAACCATTTTTTTATTTCTCTTAGGCTTCTGGGCTTGTGATGGGAGGGGCTGCTGGGAAGGTCTCTGACATACCCTGGAGACATTGACATGCCCTGAAGACATTTTCCCCATGGTCTTGGTCATTAACATTTGGCTCCTTGTTACTTATGCAAGTTTCTGCAGCTGGCTTGAATTTCTCCCCAGAAAATGGGTTTTTCTTTTCTACCACATTGTTGGGCTGCAAGTTTTCCAAATCTTTTTGCTCTGTCATCTCTGGAACACTTTGCTGCTTAGCATTTCCTCTCTCCAGGTACCCTAAATCATCTCTCTCATGTTCAAAGTTCCACACATCTCTAGGGCAGGGGTGAAATGCCACTATTCTCTTTGCTAAAGCATAGTAAAAGTCACCTTTATTCCAGTTCCCAATAAATTTCTAATCTCCATCTGAGGCCACTTTAGCCTGGACTTCATTGTTCATATCACTATCAGCATTTTGTTCAAAGCCATTCAATGAGTCTCTAGGAAGTTCAAGTTTTCCCACATCTTCCTGTCTTCTGAGCTCTCCAAGTCTCTAGGAAGTTCCAAACTTTCCTACATTTTCCTGCCATCTTCTGAGCCCTTCAAACTGTTCCAACCTCTGCCTGTTACCCAGTTCCAAAGTCACGTCCACATTTTTGGGTATCTTTATAGCAGTATCCCACTCTCTGAAGTAACAAATTACTGTATTAGTCTGTTCTCACACTACTATGAAGAAATATCCGAGACTGGGTAATTTATAAAGGAAAGAGGTTTAATCAACTCACAGTTCAGCATGGCTGGGGAAGCCTCAGGAAACTTACAATCATGGTGGGAGGGTAAGGGGAAGCAAGGAAGCTTCACAAGGCAACAGGAAGAAGTGCCTAGCAAAGGGGGAAAGCCTTTTACAAAACCATCAGATCTCATGAGAACTCACTCACTATCCTGAGAACGGCATGAGGTAACTGCCCCATGATTCAATTACCTTCCACCTCTCCCTCCCATGACATGTGATAATGGGAACTACAATTCAAGATGAGATTTGGGTGGGGACACAGCCAAACCACATCAGTGACCAAGCTGAGAATCAAAGCAAGAACTCAACCTCTTTTACAACAGCTGCAAAATAAATAAATAAATAAATAAATAAATAAATAAATAAATAACTTAGGAATATACCTAACTAAAGGTATATTATAATATGTTGATGTTATAATATTATTTTATAATGATTTATATTATAATGATATTATAATATAATGATGTTATAATATTATTTTTAATATAAAACTTTGTCACTAACTTATTTAGCTTCAGAAAAAATGGTATAAGGTATATGTATATATACACATGTATATATGTATATATACACATTTATGTACATATGTATGTATATAAGTCTATGTATGTATGTATATTTATATATGTGTATATATACCTATATGCATATATGTCTATATGCCTATATGTATATATGTATGTATATATGTGTATAGGTATATATACCTATATGTATATATGTATGTATATACATGTATATATGTATGTGTGTATGTATATATATATGTGTATATATGTATGTGTATATATATTTTTTATCTAACTGAAATCACACTGCATTTATAATTTAACTTAGTGGGAAGGGGCAACTTTTTCGCATTGAGCTTTCCTACTGCAAAACATGGGTTATCTTTCTATTTATAAAAGTCTACTTTTGTGCCCTTCAGAAATATTTCATATAGTTTGTTCAGGAGATTTTGGATATTTATTGATAAGTGCTTTGCCTAGGTTATTTATTTATTTATATCATAAATGGGAGGTTTTCCTTTTCATTGTTTTTTCTCAGCAAGTTTTGTTTGTGTATATGGAATGGAGCCTGAATCATAACATGGCATTCTAGGCCTTCCATCTCTCTCTTTTCTGTTTCATTTATTACATTTTTCTTGTGCTAACCATATGTTCTTCAAGAAATATTTTCTATAAATGCCCCTAAAGAGCCTTGTTTTTTTGAATTCTTCAGCACTGCTTAAGTATCCTTCTTGATTCTTAAGATTCTTGATTCTTGACATTTTTTCGTCTGTAATTTTGTAAACTCTTTTACACCTTCTAAGTCCTCTCTTCCACAATTTCTCCTACAGCATTTAGGTCTGCATTCAAATGCTACACAACACAAGCTGGTTTTCAGTTACCTTTCTGGGTGTGCTTGTCTATTATATAAAGCAAGCCTCTGAGATACAGAGTGGCAGGAACTGTGCTTCACACTTTGATTTTTTTTTTTTTTTTTTTTTTTTGGTACTCAGTGAATTGAACCTAGTGCATGCTCAGTAAAATTTATCTGTTGATCTTCACCAAATATTTTAAATTATCTCTGGTAACTATCACTTTCATTAGAAAAGCTTGATACATTCTAATTCTGGTGATCTAATATGCATAACGACCCTTAGGAGCTGAGTCAGAAGAGAACTTTCATCCCACCTCCAGGAGACAGCCCATTGGAAGATTAAGAAACCTGCCCCACAGAAGGCCGAGTCTAAGCCAGGCTTGAAGTCAGCTCTTCCAAGAGTTCAGGGCTTTTTCTACTGAACTTTTTGGCCCCTTTCTGCTCAAAGGGCTGAGTCATAAGTTGTCCTAAATAGCCCTCAGGAGTGTCTTCTCCAACTTTGGGAACAAGTTGCTGGAGATCGAAAAAGAAGGAGAGTTTGAAGTCATTGCAGTTTCAGTGTGCCTACAGTAACACAGGTCTTAAAATTTCTGCCCAGTTCAAACACACAAAATAAGTTTATCTCCCTAATTACTGTTGATTTTGAAACAAGAATGACCAAACTGCTTGTTTTATAAGTAAACCACAAAACCTGGAAGTAGTAACAACTCTCTAATTCTTTATTGAAATCCTTCACCGATAATTAGAATAATAGTAGTCTCACTTGAATAACATATCTGGTTCACAGCCACAAACAGACCTTGAGAGACCACAGAAAAGTAGAATGCTACAGTTCTTCCTACCTGTGTTCTGTACTATGAGCTCCCACACACATTGCTTTCATGCCTCTTCCTTCTTGGGAAGGCATTGTGACTCCATGAATAGAAGCAATGGCTTAAAGCCCAGAAAGACCTAATTTCATTTTTGTTTATTTCACTACTGTTTATTGGGAATGTAACTTAACCTCTCTTACTTTTAAAATATTTTCATCCTATGGGGAGAGACTGTAGTAAATTTTTTGCAGAGTGTTTTATAATCTGGAGATGAAACGCACTATGTAAAACCACCACAAAGATGTTATTAATTACAGCCAGGACTCAAGTCAGCTGTCAGTATTGCAAGGAGGAGCAAGTCCACTGCATCAAATGACAATCACTTCATGAGCTTTCAAATGCATAGAACTTGCTGACACGAATACTGCAGCACACCAAAGGGTAGAAAATCAAGGTAATGACTGCAGTGGAATAGAAAGATGTCTGCTGGTGTAGTATCAGAGAACTCTTAGTTAAAAAAAGAATAATCTGAAATTTGTTTTAAAAACTGAAGACTGTTGTGATGGTAGAACTGCAGAATCCTTTCTGTCTGCTTCCAGCCCTATGAGAACCTGGATAGCATTCACATGTACTGACATCTGACAGGAAAAAACAGAATTACTGCAGAGGCTGTTGGAGAGTTCATTGTATTATGACTAAGCTCACTCAGAATAAAATTCTATCCAGTTTCATTAAAGGGTTTTGTGCCTGGTGTATCATAAGTGCTCAGTAAATGTTAGTCTTATTATTTTGCTTGGAAGAAGAAAAATACTGCTCACACGGGTCACCACAGACATAGGATGATGCACATAGCATTGCTTTCACAAATAGCAGAAAGTGTACATATCTGTCTGTACCTGAGCCAGTGAAGAATATCTCCAATTCTGTCTTTTGTTCCCCAGAAAAGGACTTGGAGGTTTTTGGAGCTCACCATGTTTTATCCCTGAAAATAGACTTGATTCTAGTGTAGACCGGGTTCTTCAACCATTGTCTCCAGACAAAAAATCATTCCACAGCCATGGTAGAACATTCATTCTCTGAACCTTTTTATAGAATCCACTTTTATAAAATCCGCAAAGGTTTTCTCTATCAAGCCAGGTGATTAGAAAGAGCGTAGAAAAGGCTGGTAACTCTCCTCTAGACTGCAGCCTTACATGCACGTTAGATTTTCACAGTGTGTGTTATTCCACAATTTCCCCTGCTTCTTCTTCTCCTACCAGCTGGCTTGCTTGTAATTTGGGCAGCTGGGCTTCAGTGGCTCAGACCTTCTCCTTCATGGAATGCTCTAAGCCTCCCTAGTAAATTTCCATATTTTTATTATGTAGAATTGACCACCAGCTACAAAAGAACTTTTTAGATTTACCTAGGGAAATAAGCAAGGGGCAAACGTATGCTAGTCACCATCATAATGTTTTAGTTTTTCCCATTACATTAAGCCCTTTTTCTTATTTCCAGTTTAAGATGATCTATTTTAGGCTATCTCTCAAGACAGCTTTGCCAGCAGAGTGACCACAGAGGACGACAATAACAGCAGGCGTTATTTATTGAAAGCGCAGCTGGTATCTGGTGCTGCGGCGAGTATTTAAAATGCACTATCTCACTTAAAACATAAGTCATCCCTGAAACTCAGAGAGGTTAAGCAACTTTCTCAGCATCATACAGAGGGAAAGTTATCAGGATTCACACCTAGGCTTATACATCTTGAATTTTTTGTAATTATTCTATATGCTATTGGTAATGTCAATAATAACATCACCAGGAATTAAATTGGTCATATTTTTCCCTTTGATGTTAGGCAGTGAATACATAAAGCATCCTAAGATTAAAAATCAAATAAACAAACAAATGGACAGAAACCCAGATAATTATTATTACTATTATTATTATTATTGTGAAAGAGTACACTCTATTGGGAAGCAGACTGCTGCACAGTGACTGACAAAGGCCACCCAATGGGCACTTACACATCATACTCCAAAAGACATGGGATGTTTTGCTAATAAAAATCAATGGGAACAAGGATTCCTCTGGGCAACTCCCCCAACCTCATCCTTTTTAGGGGTGGAGAAATCTCCCAACCATTTTCCTGATGGCAGCTATGGTTCACTAGAGATAGAGTCCCTCAGGGGTGCCTTCCTGTTTCTTATAAAGAACACTTTCTTTATATTTTTTGAAGTATTCATTTGTTACTTTCATTCTACATTCTCTTGAGGCCATCAGACCAGCTTCTATACAGATTACCTTGATGTCAGCACCAGAGAGGTCATCTTTAACCATGATCAAGTCGTCCAGGGTTACATCATTGGCCAGTGTCATCCTGCTTGTGTGATTCTGAAAGGTGCACTTCTTAGTCCTTTCATCAGGCAGGGGGAACTTGATTTTCCTGTCAATGTGGCCTGGTCTGATAAGTGCTGGATCCAAAGTTTCTATTCGGTTTGTGGCCATGATAACTTTCACATCTCCCCTAGAATCAGATCCCTCCAACTGGTTCAACCGTTTCAACATTGTTCACTGAATTTCTCTCTCACCACCAGAATTTGAGTCATACCTTTTTGTCCCAATGGCGCCACTTTCATCAATAAACACGATGGATATTTCATGTTCTTCAGCAACTCAAAACAATTACCATACGAGTTTGGGCCCATCACCTAGGTACTTCTGAATAAGTTCAGAGCCAACCATTCTCAAAAAAGTGGCTGAGGTTTGGTTTGCTACTGCTTTGGATAGCAAGATGTTGCCTGTGCCAGGTGGACCATAGAGAATGACCCCTTTAGGAGGCTTTACACCCATCTCTTCATAATATTCAGGATGAGTGAGAGGAAACTCCACAGCTTCCTTAATTTCCTGAATTTGGTTGTCCAACCCCCCAGTATCAGCATAGGTCTCCTGAGGGGCCTTTTCCATCTTCATCACTGTGACCAGGGGATCCGTGTCATCCATCAGCACCCCTATCACAACATGTACCGTGTGGTTGAGCAGGACAGAGCAGCCAGTTTCCAGCAGATCCTTGTCTACAAATGAAAGAATGCTGATGCAGTATTCTGAGCCCACAGATGTAGACATGATGGCATGATTGCCATCAAGGATCTCTTCCAAGGTTCCTACTGACATCAGGGTGCCCCTCAGATCATCCACTTCTGATCTTTCCTCCTCTTGTTTTTCTTCTAATGATTTCATTTGTTTCTGATTTCTGATGAATTCTTCCTCCATGAAAAGATAGTCTTTAATTCTCTCTAACGTCAGTAATTTTAACCAGCACTGAGTGTGAGGTGTCACCAGTGGCAGTTTGCTGGCTACATCTGGTCCCTTTGTTTTCTTCTTCTTTTTCCTCACTCTAGTTGGTACAGAGGTTCATATTTCTTTTTCTTGTCCTTGTCATCCTTTTTGCCACTTCCAGGACCATGAACACCACTCTGACTTTGACCCATCTTGCTTTGGCCACTTGAGCTAAAAAACCTGGATTATTAAGATGCCTGTTGGTTACTTAACAATTTTAGTTTCACTATATTATTTAGCTACAAATAGCAGTGGGTTCAAACATTTTCCCTTGCTGGGGATATAATTTCTAGAAAATGTTCTTTGCAGTGAAACTGAACTTGAAGCCATTAAGTAGTAATTAATATTAGCTCCTGCTTCGAAAGCATTATATTTAAGAAGACTTCATAGGAATAATAATAATAATATGAAATGGGGTTTTGGTTTATAGTTTAGTTCCAGGAAGAAAGTATGCTTTTTAAAATTTACCAGAGTATTTAGTAACATTGTTTCCATCTCCAGTGAGCACGCATTGCTGATTTTAAAGAGACAATGCAGCTGCAAAAAACAGAAAAACAAAACAATTGCAGGACAGAAAGCTCAAGTTTTAGAGAAAGAGAGCTATAGTATCACGTAGTGGAAGTTACCCTGTAGTTCCAACAGAATGCTGAACAGTGAGTTTCATGCTGTTTTATCTAAGCAATAAATTGGCAAAAATATAAAACACAAGCCTAGAAAATGAACAGGAATCTAGTGAACAAATCACTTAACAGAGGTCTTATTTTCTGTGTAACTCAGGTGTGAGCAAGGGTGGTCCCCTCAATCTTGGTGTCAATTTCACACTCTGTGACAATCCAATGTCCTGTTGAAATGTTTGCAAATTCACAGGTGAAGAAGGCTAATGTTCTCATGGTCGTGAGTTCATTCTTCCTCCAAACCTAGTAGCACATTCGGAATCAGTTCTCAAAAGAATATTGCTGATTTGTTAAAGGGTGTATGATTATGATCTCAAACTGAAGGGACTTTGGCTCCAGTGGATATAGTGGGTCATAAGGGCATATGTTAGAGCTTTCTGCACTGAATGCAAGATTAGGTTTTATATCTTCTGTTGGCCTGGGCCTCTTTGAGAGCTATCGACTTTTGGAATCACTTGGTAAATTGGTCAAAGTAGAATACCTTGCCTTCCTCTTGCAGAGTCCAGCAAACATTACAAGGTTTTTTTTTTTTTTCCTTAAGCAGCTTGCTGCTCTATGTCTTATCAACATAATGTGTTTAATTGAATAAATCAGCATGATGTCTTACAGGATGTTGAGTGGTTCTTGGGAATTAAATTGTGACACAGAATTGGGGAGTTGACAACCGACAGTTGGCATTCTTACGACAGTAAAGGCATGCTTTTGTCTCCACCAAGTTAAAACACACTATTCTTAGTGTTCTTTGTTTTTGGGAGTGGATAAACATGCATGCTATCTATCAATAACTGCAAACTAGGTGTCAATAACCCCTGTAAGAAAATCAGTCTGGCAGGCAGCTGTAATAGGCAATATCACTATTCTTCTCAGGGTTTTGCACTTGCCAAAGAGAAATGCATTATGTTCTTTGAATCTTACAGCTTCCTAGAAATGAAAGCAGAATAGTTTTTTTCCCTGTTTTACAGATATGAAGACTGAGAAACAGAGAGCACATTTTGTTGGGAAAACATTTATGAGGGCCCTGAGACTCTGAGGAGCTTGTTCTGAAGTGTCGTTTTCCTTGAGCAGTTTTTTTTTTTGTGTTTTGCCTTATAGATTAGCCTATGTTGCATTGCAGGCTGAGGGCAAGGGGCCTGAAGACAGACTGCCTTAGTTGGAACTTGAATTCTGCCACTTGTCTTGGGCAAATTGCTCAGCTTCTCTGTGACTCAGTTTTCTCATCTGAGGATTAAATGGGGCTTAATTATATGAATGCAAAGTAAAGTACTCAAAACAGAGCCAGACACTATTAGCATTCTATCTATAGTTAATGAAGAAGCAATAACTGACAAGGTTAAAATCTTACACCCAAAGTCAAATGTAGAAAATTTAAAAGATTCTACATTAAAAATGTAATTTCTATCAGGTCCTGGGCTACCTTCACCTTCTTCAGTGAATGGATCAAGTAGGAAACTATATCTCATTGGTTTAAAGTTGAGGTTACTTGTGTGCTAAGTGCCTCTGTTAGCATGCAGAGAACCCTTTGCATGACTAGCACTGACCTGACAAATTGCTGCATACTCTCCAAGTGATTCAGCCAAGCCATTTCCCCAGTGCTGACAAAGCACCAATCCCAGGTACTGCTCAACAGGGCTGCCATTATCTACCATTTCAGGAAGACAAGGAGATTAGATGGAGAATATTACAATTATTTTCACAAATTAGATGACTGTATTTGAATCTGAGGGCAAAAATTCATGGGTGATATATGTCTTTCTATGTCTATCTCTCTTGAATATAGAGAAGGTAGTTACAATTGGTAATTGAAACATTGCCTATCAGTGTGAAATTTATGAGATAAATTTTAATAAATACATGGACATTTCAAGTGTCTTTTGCTGATGAAAACAGCTGAATTGATTAAAACTAATTTGCACAATTTGTGGTTTATGGTGAGAAATTGACAGCAAAAAAATGGAGCATTTTTAATATAAGTACATTTTTCAACTGGGGTACTTTTTGTTTACATCATGTTGGTAAACGTTTAAATCTTATACTTCAAGAAATTTGCATTTGAAGGGTGACAGACTTTTCTTTGCATCAGTTCAAGTGATTTAATTATAGTGGAGACATAATTTATCTTATTTTCATGAACCCATTACATTTTCATTGAAGTTCAGAGATTTGAATTTTTTTCAGTTATAACTTTTATTAAATTGACTTGATGATATTTTGTTGCATATTTTTTCCTTTAGTATTATGGTGAAATCCTTTTGCTTTAAGTTTTGTGACTGCTATTTATATTCCTAATGGAATATAAGACCTTGGAGGCTTCTAGGGTTTCTCTTACCGCAACTGTCTATGATTAAAAGATTGAATTATTGGTCTCTTAGGATAGAAGCACATTCAGACTTCTTACTTGTTATAGCTTAATATCCATCTCATAAGAACCACTGAGAATCAATCTCCAATTTGCAAATAACTTGGATTTGAGGCATTGGTTTGTGAGTAATCTGTATCATTTTTGGGAGTTCTTTTTTTGTACCACAACAGTAAGTCAGTATCAGTTGCTGTGTTTTCGATTTGTTTAAAAATATTGGAGTATAAAATTGGTTGTCAGGTGGCTTAAGGTTTAGCTCCAGGTTTGCTTTTAGCTCACTTTAGTAACTTACTTAACCTCCATGTGCCTTGGCATTTTCATCTATAAAATAAAGAGGGAGGAATTAGGTCAGACTGGAGCATCTTAAAGGTTCTGTTTCTCAATTTCTCTTTGAATTTATCCAGGTAGATTCTGCACTAGCTTTGGCAGACTCAGGTCATAAGGTTGGTTAAGGTTAGAAAAGAGGATGAATGGGAGAGAGCACCTCAGATGAATTGAGAGCTGGGGAAATTAAACTGTTTATAAAGGAAGGTCCTAGTAGAACCTGCATAGAGGTCCTACACATGGACCCTTAAGGCTTGGCAAAATTAAGTGAAGTTTGGTAATATGTCACTAAGATGATTGTGGTGATAGGGAAGTGGGGGTATATTCTCAGAAGAAGCAGTGCAGAGAACAATTGCATTCAGCTGGTAATAAATAACACTCAGGGCCAGGCACTGGAGATGCATGGCTCTGGATAATGGGGCACAGAGGGTTTGATCACAGGGAGATCGGTCAGAGCAGCACAAGACAAAATCATAGGAAATGCTGTAACTGGGAAGCCACAGGGTTGTCTGAAGCTCACTCAGCCCTATGATATTGATATTGGGTCTGTTGTAGAAAAATATCAATTCTCAGCTCTCCCAGCCTTAGGTAACACTGTGTCTAAATGGCAGTATGTCTTCTTAGGGATTATGAATGACAAGGGGGATGAGAAATGACCAGAACCATCATGCCTCCTCTGCTCCTTCTGTAAAACCTTACTAGTGCTTTTATTTTATATTTTATTTTTATTTCCAGTAGGCAAGAAGAAAATCTGAAAAGTGATGAAGGAGGAGGGTAAGTACTTAGGGAAGAAGATTTTAAGAACTGAAAGGATCTGTTTTAGTTAGAATGGGAAAGATGTTTCCTTGGTTACAGATCTTTATAGGTGGTAGAATTATGGTGAAAACACTTTAAGGAAAATTGCTTGATTGCTGGGAGGTATCAGAGTTTTTCAACAAATATTTCATTGAATAGAAATGGATAGAGCACCTGCTATGTGCAAAGCTTTGAACTGAGTGCTCTGGGGATATGAGCAATTATATTCCATCATTTCCACACCTGAGGAGTTCACACAAAAGCTGAAGAGACAAAGCACACAAAGCAGTGAATTAAATGATAGAGCAAGACTTAAATATCCATACAGAATGCCGTGGCATCAAGAGGGACTCCCCGTCCTCCTGAGTTCTGGACCAGTTGAGAAATAAGCCAAATAGAATGCATATAGGGCAATAGATTACCTTTATTTTTAGTAGATAAAAGCTAAATTGAAGTACGCACAGCTTAGTACAGTTCTCAGTGAGCCGCTTGACACTGAAATCCAGAATTAGACTTACATTCTTAGCCATGTGGTGCCTCTGTCCCCATGGAACAGAGAGGAACCACTGTTTGTGGAAGAGCTTGTTTCCAAGAAGAAAAGAGAGGAGCTGAGTCTAAAATCATAAGTTTATTCTTTCCTACTTGGCCCTGAGATGAAGCAAACAAGGCATAGAGGAATATCAATAATTAAGCTCCTTGTTACAGAAGGATTTATCAAGAGTGGGGAAGAGGCATTTCCCTTGACAATAGATAACAGTATCAGCAATGAAGAAAGAACATGCAAAGTGACAAAGAAGGATCCAGACTTTAAGGGTTAGAGATAGGAAGGACAAGCTGGGCCACAGCGTGTTGAAAGGATTTTCCCAGGGGAATGATTTGAGCTGGCTTTTTTTGTGTGATGATAGCATTTATATAGGCAAGAAGAAGAGCCTGCTGGTGGGAGTGGGAGGGATGATATGGGCAAAGTACTGAGAACACAAGAAAGAATGTAAACCCCAAAGCAAGGTGATGACAGTGGAAACTGCAAGAAGAAAGGGTCGAAGTAGCAAATATTGAGAAGGGGATACCACTGTGGGGAGATAATATGTAGGAGGAGAAAAAAAGAATATGAGTTCAAGGGCAGGGATCCCAGTTCTCCTTTCCCTTTGGTCCCATAGTGTGTCAGTTAACCTCTCCAGGACTGTCTCAATTTCGTCATCCGCACAATGGGAGAATTTGGAGAGCAGATTTCTCTAGCCATTGGTTAGCATGGCTGCCACTGCTAAGAGGAGCTATTAGGCTTGTCAGGTAGAACCAATGGCATTCTTTCCAGAAGTAGAAAAAAAATTCCAAATTTATATGGGATCACAAAAGACCCAGAATAGTCAAAGTTATCTTGAGCAAAATATACAAAACTGGAGGAATCACATTACCTAACTTCAAATTACACTATTGAGCTATGGTAACCCAAACAACATGGTACTGGCATAAAAACAGACACATAGACCAATGGAACATAATGGAGAGCCCAGAAACAAATCCATGCATGTACAGTGAGTTCATTTTCAACAAAGTTGCCAAGAATAAACAGTGTGGAAAGGACAGTCTCTTTAATAAATGGTGATAGGAAAACTGGATATCCATATACAGAAGAATAAAACTAGACACCTGTCTCTCACTGTCTACAAAAATCAAACCAAAATGGATTAAAGACTGAAATTTAAGAACTCAAGTTATGAAACTATGGCAAGAAAATAGTGGGGAAGCTCTCCAGGACATTGGACAGGGCAAATGTTTCTTGAGAAATATCCCACAAGCACAGGCAACTAAAGCAAAAATGGACAAATGGGATTATATCAAGTTAAAAAGCTTCTGCACAGCAAAGGATATAATCAACAAAGTGAAGAGACAACCCACAGAATGGGAAAAAATATTTACAAAGTACTCTTCTGACAAGGGACTAATAACCAGACTATAAAAGGAACTCAAACAATTCTATAGGAAAATAATAATCTGATTTAAAAAACGGGAAAAGATCTGAATAGACATTTCTCAAAATTAGGACACACAAATGGCAAACAGACATATGAAAAGGGTTCAACATCATTCATCATCAGAGAAATTCAAATCAAAACTACAAAGAGATACCATCTCACCCCAGTTAAAATGGCTTTTATCCAAAGGACAGGCAATAACAAATGCTGGCGAGGATGTGGAGAAAAGAGAAACCTTGTACCCTGTTGGTGGGAATGCAAATTACTACAACCACTATGGAGAACAGTTTGGAGGTTCCTCATAAAACTAAAAATAGAGCTACCATATGATTCAGCAATACCACTACCACTGCTAGATATATACCCAAATGAAAGAAAGTCAAGATATCAAAGTGCTAACTGCACTCCCATTTTTATTGCAGCACTATTTACAACAACCAAGATTTGGAAGCAACCTGTGCTCATCAACAGATGAATTGATAAAGAAAATGTGTTACATATAACACTATGGAGCACTATTCAGCCATCAAAAACAATAAGATCCTGTTATCTGCAACAACGTGGATGGAACTGGAGGTCATTATGTTAAGTGAAATAAACCAGTCATGGAAAGGCAGACTTCATATGTTCTCACTTATTTGTGGAAGCTAAAAATTAAAACACTTGAACCCATGGACATGGAGAGCAGAAAGAGGGTTAC
Source organism: Macaca thibetana thibetana (assembly GCF_024542745.1). NCBI lineage: Eukaryota > Metazoa > Chordata > Mammalia > Primates > Cercopithecidae > Macaca > Macaca thibetana. The sequence goes on from NC_065590.1 coordinate 89,887,280, forward strand.
CAGAGGCTGGGAAGGGTAGTGGTGAGGAGAGCCAGGGAGGTGAGAGGGAAAAGTAGGGATAGTTAATGGGTACAAAGCATAGAAAGAATGAATAATATCTCATATTTTATAGCATAACAGTGTGACTACAGTCAATAATAATTTAATTGCACATTTTAAAATAACTAAAAGAGTATAATTGAATTGTTTGTAACACAAAGGATAAATGCTTGAGGTGATGGATACCCTATTTACCCTGACGTGATTATTACACATCGTATGTCTGTCCAAATATCTCATGTACCCCATAAATATATATACCTACTATAAAAATTTGAAAAAAGATTGTCAAGTAGAACCAGAAAGGTAAAGACCAGAATGCACATGTGGCATTGCTCCCTATACCCCTAGGAGATACAGAGATATGGAAGGCTTTCAGGAGTCAGAGGAGGTCTCTGAGAAGGAGGCTGTGTTATATCCCTGAATGCTGCTGACATCTCTGGTGAGAACTAGCCTCTACAGCACATTACACAGACTGAGTGTGGAGGGTGAGGAAGTTGAGTTAAAAACCTTCTTGGCCTTCAGTGCCTAGGTCTAGTTAAGAAGTACCCTGGGTAGATCCTGACTCACACCTGAAAGGGCACAGCAGAGACAGGGAGGCTAGTGGAAGTCCACCTTGTTTTACTTACTCACCTTTCCCCAGGCCAACCCACTTTAATATGGATTCATCTCTGGGAAAAGATTTTTCTCTTGCACCCTAAGGTTATGCACTGAGAACATCCATTTAAATCTCTTGGCATTTCTAAATTCATACACCTACTAAAATTTTGGGAAAAAACATATTCAGTGTAGTGACTGACCTTCAACATCCTTACTGTATTCTCTTGAATAATCAGGTTTTTATTACCTTCAGTGCACATTGGTGAGATTTATTACTCACTTTAAAGACGCTGTCTTTTATCTAAATTAAAAAATGCATATATATTCCATTTGACTCTCACCCCAAAGAAGGGGAAAATGGGGCTAAGTGGGGAGAAGCCAATCCATAAAATAGTTATTTTCAAATATGATGTACTTGATGCAGTGTGTGCAATGGATGGACTTTTAATATGAATTGATACCCAATTTAGCTCAATCACAAACAAATAACTATTCCTTCTTAATAGGTAGCAATGAGTGATCTGACAGAGCTGGTCTCACTTCATTTATAATTAATTCATTCATTTATTCCTTGTCAAATATTTAGTGAGCTTTACTGAGCAATAAGTCCTATGTTACGTGCTGAGAATATAATGGTAAGCAAAACAATTGGGATTTATGCCTTTCCGGAGGTTTAGGATGGTGTGGAGGTGAAGGGAGACAAATGGAGCAAATCTTACAAATATGTAATTACACACTATGAGACTTGGTATAATAGAAAAGTACAGGCTGTTTTAGTAATTTCTAATCAAACCAACAATGTATTTCCAAGGTGTGACAAGGCAGATACCTGTGCCCTCTGTGTTGCAACCTCATTGTGCCTAGCTCTCAATGTGCACTGTCAATCCTTGGTCCTTTTTCTAGAACATTCCACGATACCTCTCTCTCTTCTGCTTGATGAACTCCTATCATCCCTGCAGATCTAGCTCAAATGTTAATTTCTTGTTAGCTAGCATGAGATGGCCACATTGAGCCCGCAGTGAAGATGTCCCCTGCCCCAGTTAACCTACAATTGTTCTAATAACCATGTCACCTTAGTTTAGGCCTACAACCTGGCTCTTTTCTGACCTCACTCGGCTGTTTTTCAGTCAGGCATCTTCTTAGGCTTGTATCCAGTTCATCTAAAAGCGGTATCAGGTTATTTAAGTATAAATTAAAAATGAGGGATGTGGTTGCCATAAGCCACTTAAGCCTGGAATTAGAGGTCTCAGAGTTTTGCTCCTTGGCACTCAGGTTCTGCTCTAAGACTTCACCAAGTGGTCTGGGGGCACTCCCTTGCTTGTAAGCTTTGCATACCTCAAATTGTCATTTTAGTTCTGCATTATGATGAGTGCTCATTCTGACCTCCCTGTACTGAAATTGGGTCTGTAATTATATGTGCCCAATAAATGTTTGCACAACCAGAAATTTTTTTTATGACCAAGAAATGACTATAGGAGAAAAACATTACATTCTAGAAAAACCTGGTAAATACCCAGGAGTTATGTTGTCCTCAGGGAACGAGCCTTCATTGCCCTGTCACAAGAAAATGGAACCACAGTCACAGTACCTAAAGAGTGGGCAGGGAGGACCCATGTGCTGGATGCACTCTACTTGCTGACACAGGCCTGAGGTCTCTTTCCATGGGCGACAGGTCTCCATCCTGTGCTGAGAGATGAGGCTTGAGATAATCATCTTCTTCAGGGTGTGGGGCAGGGCCAGGAAAATGTGGGCCATTTGGGACTGTAACCGACAATTATGAACACCCTCTCATGGAAACAAGTTATATTTTGGAGGAGGAGGAGGGCACTAAGATAACTTGAAGTAGGAAAAGACTTGGGATGGGCACTGGGGAAGGGGAGGGGAGGGCTTTTAGAGGTAGTTTATAAAGTGGCCTCTTGGAGCTAAGTGCCAGCTCTGTTTTCCTGGGGTCCATTTTATCTTGGGAGCTTCATATATAGCTCAGCTATATGGGAAGGGACGTGTGGTTTCATTTCTAGGGAGAACAGGGGCTAGGGAGTAAACAAAATAACAAGGTTCCACCAGACAAAAGCTGCTGTAGAAATGGCTCAGAAACTTTTTAGCAACATGTATCCTGTTGTTTTTGTTAAGCACTGCCCCCTACTCTTTCTGTGATAAGCATTGTCAGTGCCTCATCATTCAGAGTACAAGGCAGTGAACCGCATGACTCTGTTACAGCTATTCTGTCTGCTCTCTGCAGCCTCTCAGCCATTCCTTCCACACCACCGATTGCTGAGCCATCATTTCCTAGAGTGAGCAAGCTGAGTGCTGCATTGCAGTAGAACCATTTAAAGAACCTGGGAGTACTGTGAGTTCCTGTCATTTCCCTAACCATTTGCATGAGTGTACCACACGGGGACTGTCTGGGTTTCAGGGAACTCAGTGCATGGGTGCAGTGGAAATAGGGACTCTTGCTATGCTGGGAGCAGAACTAAGCTATAGTTGGCTGAGGTTTAGAAACTTCGCAGGGTAGCAGAAAATAGGAACCTCTATTAGCCCAAGGATCAAAAGGAGCAGCAGCTCAGAGACGGAATGTTGGCCCTTTGTGTTTGGTTCTCTATTTAGCAAAGTAGAGGGTATACTCTGGATTGTGCCAAGCAGGTGTGAGATTCTGGGGTAAGGCTCAAAGTAGAGTTGCTTCAGCATCTGACTAGATTGAATTCAGAACCCTAATCCCGGGCAAGCTACTGTGAATTAATCAGTGTTTATTGGGCACCTATTAAGCATGAAATGTTGCTCTGGATTATGCTGGAAAGAGGTAGAAGAATAAAAATTGGTTTCCATGGAATTTGAGGAGAAAAATAAAGTAAATTTTAATTCAAGTTGTGAGTGTTCACTACTCAGAGTGAGATACGTGAATCAGAAAGAATTCAGGAGGAGGAAGAGAGGAAGACTACATTGGAGAGGTCTCCCTGAAGGAGGTGGGTCTTGGTTAAGCCTTAGAGGATGAGAAGACTTGGGTAGAAAGGAAGTTCAAGCCATGCCAGGCTCCAGAAGCCCCTCTGCGGACCCAGAGCCAAGGAGGCTTCTTCCTTGAGGACTTTGGCCCTATAGGAAGAACTTAATTCCTCAGCTCCATGAATTCAGAAATTTTGTAAAAACAAGGTGGTGTTAACCCAAAAGATGGCCAGAAGGATATTTTAGTACCATTTTATACAATTATTCAGTGCCATTTTGTTCAGTACGAGGAACATTTATTAAGCACAGTCTCTGTGTGGAGCTGTGTAGAACACAGGAGTAATTAAGACCTACTTTGTACTCGAAGAGCATCCAGTTTGCAGAGAAATGTATGCCAGTGGACTGTGAGAGGGGCTAGAGTTGGAACACGAGTTCCAACTCAAAAAATGAGGGTTTAGAGGCAACAGATGATGCTCAGGTCCTGGTCCTGTCCGTTCCTTGGTAGTCTGTTTTTCTAAATTGATTCATAATAGTTGCACATTTTTATGGGATGCATGTAATAATTTGATAAATGTATACAAGGTGTAATGGTCAAATCAGGATAATTGGGATATCCATCACCTCAAATATTTATCATTTCTTTGTGCTGTTTGTTGTCTAGTTTTTAACAAATCATTTAACCTTATGGACATTTAGTTTGTATGTATGCAAAATAGGATTAATGATGCCTTTTCCTCTCTTGATATGGGAGCTTGAGATTCAAATGATATAAAGTATGGAAGGCATTTTTTTAACTGTAAAATGAAACAGTAACATTATCATTACTATGCATGTGAGTCATCATATTATGAGAAATGCAGACCTAGCATTTTAGCCATACTTATGGTTTGTGGTTAAAATGTGGTCATTTCTAAGACCTTATATCAAAGCGAGCACTCTCTCTTAGGGAGCATTTTGAAAGTCTACTTTGAATTACCTATGGGTCTAAGCAGAACAAAACTGAATTTCTTTAAAGAGATTCTACCACATCTTTTTGGTAATTTAGGATGGCCTTTGCATATAATTAGCTTGAATTTACATTGCATTATGTGTTGTAGATGCAAAATAAAAGAAACATATTCCTATGTAGAACAGCTTGACAGAGTATGAGAGGAAAGAGAGAAAACAAGAGGAGGATGGTTAAAAAATTACACAAAAAAGAGCATGGGCACATGAAGCAAATTACACACCCATCAGCAATAGCAGAGAAACCCTGGACCAGGGTCAGACACTAGGATTTTAGTCCTACTCTGTTTCAAGCTCTTGTTACTTGGCTACATCACTTAACTTTTCTGGAGATCTGTCTTTCTTTCTTATTTTTTTAAACAACAAAGAATAAGGGTTATGATTTCTGCCATCTTGAAAATTGATGATTCTAAACTTAAAGGAAAAGATGACTGAAAGCCATAGTAAAGAACATTGTAATGTCTAATGCAGAAGCCTAGGCCACTGAGGTCAGAGACTCTGAATGTCAATCCAAGTTTTTGCAGTTTCTTGGGTAAGTTTCCATTAGTCATTGGCATTCTGAGCAGTCCTCCATTCAGAGTGGGTGTAATTATGACTTACTGAATGTGTCCCAGAAGAGCTATGAGTTTATGTCTTTGAGACAGCCTGAGCTGCTCAGATGAAAGGTGGCCCACATAAATATGTGGCTAGAGAAGCCTGTTAGGAAGTTGCTGGGTTTTGAGAGATGCTGCTTCAGAAGTTATTTGAAAAAGGCAGGATGGAGGACAGGGTATTCAGCATCAAATAAACTATGAAAGAGAAAAAGAAAATCTAATCAAAAAGAAAGAGAGAAGAATGGTGGATAGGAGATAGGACTAACTTGCAGCTCCTAGTCAGATGGACAGAACAGTGTGTGGAGACTCACTTCTTGAACTTTTGCTCCAAGAACATACCAGGAAAACCAAAATAATTCATATACCCTTTGAAAGAAGTGGCTTGCCACTGCAAACTCCATGATACAGCCAAAAACACTCAACCGCAGCAAGCCCCACCCAAGAAGAGTCTGAGCTCAGATACGCCTACTCCTGCCCCTACCTGATGGTGTTACTCTACCCACTGTGGTAGCCGAAAACAAAAGACATAATCTATTGGGAGCTCCGTGGTCCTGCCTATTGTGTGAGAAACCCAAATACTTATCCAGGTGACCTTAGGGCAAGCTTGTATCAGCTGATGCTCTCTTGAAAGTGCCACCACCTGGCTGTAGGCAAACCAACTGCTAGCACAACCAGCATTTGAGAAAACCAGCACACTAAACAAAATTACAACCAAGGACCCTCATAGAGTCCACTTCACTCTCCTACAGCCTCCGTCAGAGCAGGTGCTGGTATCCAAAGCTGAGAGACATGAACACAGATCATATCACTCTTTGCAGACATTCCCCAGTACCAGTCTGAAGTCCAGTAGTTTTGCTGGGTGGTTAGACCCAGAAGAGAAAGAATAATCACTGAAGTCTAACTCTCAGGAAGCTCTATCCATAGGGAAATGGGGAGAACACCACATCAAGGGATAACCCAATGGCACAAAAGAATCTGAACAACAGTGCCTGAGCCCCAGATATTTCCTCTAATGTGGTCTACCAAAATAAGAGGGAACCAGAAAAATAACTCTGGTAATATGACAAAGCAGGTTTCTTTAACATCCCCCAGAAGATCACACTAGCTCACCAGCAATGAATCCAAACAAAGAATAAATCTCTGAACTGCTAGAAAAAGAATCCAGAAGGTTGATTAGTAAACTACTTATGGAGGCAACAGAGCAAGGTTAAAACCAACTTAAAGAAATTTTAAAAAGGATACAGAATATGGACAAAAAAATCTCCAGAGAAGTAGATAGCATAAATAGAAAACAACCAAAACTCCTGGAAATCAAAGTCACACTTAGAGAAATGCAAAATACACTGAAAAGTCTAAACAACATAATCGAACAAGTAGAAGGGAGAACTTCAGAGCTCGAAGACAAGGCTTTCAAATTACTTCAATCTGACAAAGGCAAAGAAAAAAGAATAAAAAAATGAAGAAAGCCTCCAAGAAGTTTGGGATTATGCTAAATGATCAAATCTAAGAACTACTGGTGTTTGTGAGAAAGAAGAGAAATCTAAAAGTTTGGAAAATTTATTTGAGGGAATAATTGAGGAAAATTTCCCTGGCCTTTCTAGAGACCTAGACATCCAAATACAAGAAATTCAAAGAACACCCGGGAAATTCATTACAAAAAGATAATCACCTGGGCACACAGTCATCAGATTATCTAAAGTCAAGGTGAAGGAAAGAATCTTAAGAGCTGTGAGGTAAAAGTGTTGGGTAACCTATAAAGGACAACCTATTAGATAAATAGTGGACTTCTCAGTAGAAACCTGAGAAGTTAGAAGGGATCGGGTCCTATCTTTAGTATTTTTAAACAAAACAATTATCAGCCAAAAATTTTGTATCCAGAGAAACTAAACTTCATAAATGAAGGAAGAAAGATACAATCTCTTCCAGACAAATAAATGCTGAGAGAGTTTGCCACTACCAAGCCAGCACTACAAGAACTGCTAAAAGGAGTTCTAAATCTTGAAAGAAAACCTCAAAATTCGTCAAAATAGAATCTTCTTAGAGCATAAATCTCACAGGGCCTATAAAACAATAAGACAATGAAATGGCCTAAATGTTTCATTTAAAAGACACAGAATGGTAGAATGGATAAGAATTCATCAAGCAAGTATCTTCTGTCTTTAAGAAACTCATGTAACACTTAAGGACTCACATAAACTTCAGGTGAAGGTGTGAAAAAAGATATTCCATGCAAAAGGACACCAAAAGTGAGTAGGACTAGCTATTATTCTATCAGACAAAACAGACTTTAAAGCAACCACAGTTCAAAAGACAAAAAGGGACATTATATAATGATAAAGTCTAGTCCAACAGAAAAATATCACAATCCTAAATATATATATATATACACCCAACACTGGAACACTCAAATTCATAAAACAATTACTAATAGACCTAAGAAATGAGAGAGACAGCAACACAGTAATAGTGGGGGACTTCAATACTCCACTGACAGCACGAGACAGGTTGTCAAGACAGAAAGTCAACCCAGAACCAACGAACTTAAATTATACCTAGAACAAATAGACTTAACAGATATTTACAGAACCTTCTACCCAACAACTGCAGAATATACATTCTTTTCATCAGTACATGGGACATTCTACAAGATAGACCTTATAACAGCCACAAAACAAATCTCAATAAATTTAAGAAAAATTTAAATTATATCAAGTACCTTCTCAGACCACAGTGGAATAAAATTGAAATCAACTCCAAAAGGAGCCCTCAAAACTATACAAATACATGAAAATTATAATAAGTAACCTGCTTCTGAATGATCTTTGGGTCAAAAATGAAATCAAGATGGAAATTAAAAAGTTCTTCAAACTGGAGGATAATGGTGACACAGCCTATCAAAATCTCGGGGATACAGCCAAAGCAGTGCTAAGAGGAAAGTTTATAGCATTAAATGACTATATCAAAAAGTGTGAAAGAGCACAAATAGACAATCTAGGTTACACTTCAAGAAACTAGAGAAACAAGAACAAACCAAACCCAAACCCAGCAGAAGAAAAGAAGTAACAAAGATTGGAGCAGAACTAAATGAAATTGAACCAAAAAAGAATACAAAAGATAAATGAAACAAAAAGCTGGTTCTTTGAAAAGATAAACAAAACTGATAGAACATTAGCAAGATTAACCAAGAAAAGAAGAGAGAAGATCCAAATAAGCTCAATTTGAAATGAAACAAGAGATATTACAACAGATACTACAGAAATACAAAAGATCATTGTAGGCTACTATGAACACCTTAACATGCATAAACTAGAAAACCTAGAGGAGATGGACACATTCCTGGAAATATACAACCTTCCTAGATTAAACCAGGAAGAAACAGAAACTCTGAACAGACCAATAACAAGCAGCAAGAATGAAATGGTAATAAAAACCTGCTAACAAAAAAAGTCCAGGACAAGACAGATTCACAACTGAATTCTATCAGACATTCAAAGAAGAGCTGGTACCAATCCTATTGAAACTATTCCAAGAGGCAGAGAAAGAGGGAATCCTCTCTAACTCATTTTGTGATGCCATATCACCTTAACATCAAAACCAGGAAAGACCAGAACAACAAGAAAGAAAACTACAGACCAATATCCCAATGAACATAGATGCAAAATTCCTCAACAAAATACTAGTTAACTGAGTCCAACAGCACATCAAAAAGATAATCCACCATCATCATATGGGTTTCATACCAGGTATGCAGGCGTGGCTTAACACATGCAAGTCAATTAATGTGATATATCAAATAAATAGGATTAAAAACAAAAAAATCACATGATCATCTCAATAGAAGCAGAAAAACCGTTTGACAAAATCCAGCATCACTTTATGATTAAAACCCTAAGCAAAATTGGAATAGAAGGGACATACCTTAAGGCAATTAAAACCACCTATGACAGACCCACAGCCAACATTATACTGAACAGGGAAAAGTTGAAAGCATTCCCCCTGAGAATTGGAACAAGAAAAGGATGCCCACTTTCACCACTTCTATTTAACACAGTACTGGAAGTCCTAGGCAAAGCAATCAGACAAGAGAAGGAAATAAAAGGCATCACAATCAGTAAAGAGGAAGTAAAACCTGTTGCTGTTTGCCAATGATATGATTGTATACCCAGAAAACCCTAAAGACCCGTCCAAAAAGCTCCTAGATCTGACAAAAAAATTCAGTAAAGTTTCAGGATACAAAATCAATGTATGTAAATCAGTAATCCCAGATAACATCAGAAAAACCCTTCTAGACATTGGCTTAGGCAAAGACTTCATGACCAAGAACCCAAAAGCAAATATAACAAAAAGAAAGATAAATAGATGGGACTTAACTAAACTAAAAAGCTCTGCACAGCAAAAGTAATAATCAGCAGAGTAAACAGACAATCCTCAGAGTGGGAGAAAATCTTCACAGACTATGCATCCAACAGAGGACTAATACTCAGGGTCTACAAGGAACTCAAACAAATGAGCGATAAAAAAAGTGAATAATCCCATCAAAAAGTGGGCTCAGGAAATGAATAGACAATTTGCAAAAGGAGGCATACAAATGGCCAACAAACATATGAAAAAATGCTCAACATTACTAATGATCAGGGAAATGCAAATCAAAACCACAATGTGATACCATCTTACTCCTACAACAATGGCCATAATCAAAAAATCAAAAAATAATAGATGTTAGTGTGGATGTGGTGAAAAGGGAACACTTTTACACTGCTGGTGGGAATGTAAACTAGTACAACTACTATGGAAAACAGTATGGAGATTCCTTAAAAAACTAACAGTGTATCTACCGTTTGATCCAGCAATCCCACTCCTGGGTATCTACCCAGAGAAAAAGAAGTCATTATATGAAAAAGACACTTGTACACACATGTTTATAGCACCACAATTTGCAATTGCAAAAATATGGAACCAGCCCAAATGCCCATCAATCAATGAGTGGAAAAAGAAAATGGAATACTACTCATGGAATACTACTCAGTCATAACAAGGAATGAAATAATAGCATTTACAGCAATCTGGATGGAGTTGGAGACCATTATTCTATGTGAAGCAAACTAGGAATGGAAAACCAAACATCATATGATCTCACTTATAAGTGGGAATTAAGATATGAAGATGCAAAGGTATAAGATTGAGACAATAGACTTTGGGACATTGGGGGAATGTGTGGAAAGGGGGTGAAGGATAAAAGACTACACATTGGGTACAGTGTACACTGCTCGGGTGATGGGTGCACCAAAATCCCAGAAATCGCCCCTAAAGAAATTATCCATGTAGCCAAACACCACCTGTTCCCCCAAAATCTATCAAAATAAAAACAAAAATCTATGAGAGGTTAAAAAAATAAAGTGAAATGATAAAGAGAGAGCAATGCTGAAAAAAAATAATAAATTATTTTAGTGTTTCATAAACAAAAGAATGTGAATATGGTGCAGTCACATCAACATGTGATGTTATTGGCATGGTTCTACACAGATGTTTAAAGTTATAAATAATCGAAATTTATAAAGCATCTAGCATTTTCATTGCTAAAGGAATTTTACTGCCAGGCAAGTTTTTAAAAAATAAGTCTAGTTATTTTATTCTGTAGAACTCCTTCTTCCATTTTAACAGCCTTCTAATCTACAACCCAAAGCAAATGGCTCAAGCAAATGTTGGTAGGGTTAGGATGTTTGTGGTGTATTCCCATTTGTAATGGTGAATTGCGAGCATTAATTTTCACTCACTAATTCTGGAGAGTTTCCAAGAGGTCCAGAAGAATATAGCTCCTTCTCTTCTTCATTGAATAAGGAACAATTTTAACAGTCAAGAGCTCCTAAGTGGGAAAAAATATAATTTGTATAAGCCAAACCCTCTGGTCACAATGAAATAAAACCAGAAACAGTAACAAAAGTTAACCAAAAATTCCAGTGTCCAAGATTGATAAACCATACCCAAACAAAACCAACTCTTCCAAATAACACTTGGCAAGAGAATAAATCAAAATCACAATTGCATTCTGTTCAGAAATTAGTAATGACAGTGCTACGTATAAAATCTTACAGAATAAAGCTACAGTTGTAAACAGAAAAATCAATGGCATTTATTATGTTTATTACTAAAGAAAGCAATTACCTAGAAAGTAGTCACTGGCTTTCTACTGATCAAAGATTGCAGAAGATTTATTATTAGGAAATTAAACTAAAATGATACACACTCACATGCCAAAATTGAGAAACTGTTAAGTAGTAAAGCCAAATTGTGGTTCCTTGTCTCCAGGATCCAGACACTAAGTTCCTGCCAACACATCTTTCTGCCTCTCTTTAGGAATGGTTGGATGTTTATCCACAGACTTCCATCCATCTGGACTAAGTACAGACAAATAGCTCTGTTTTCCGTCTTCACATAGAGGGTCACTGTGAAGCCAGCTGGGATTTACATACACATAGAAAGCTACATTGCCCATTGTCAATTGTGGAATAGGTAAAACCTGTTTCTAGTGTTTGCCAATCTTTTTTTCCTTTTTCTAAGTGTCTTTCTCTGTTCCCACTGCTACAACAAAATACTTAAGATTGAATACTTCATAAAAAACAGAAAATTTGTTTCTCAAAATTCTTAAGTCTGGAAGCCCAAGATCAAGGTATCAGCACATTCCATGTCTGCTGAGGGCCACATCTCTGCATCCTAGATGACGCCTTGTTTCTGCGTCCTCATACAGTAGAAGGCAGAGGGCAGATGGCCTGGCTAGTTCCTTCTGGTCCTTTTATAAGGTCTCTAATCTCTTTCGTGAAGGCTCTGCCCTCATGACTTAATCACCTTCTAAGCCTCCACCTCTTAATACTATCGTATTGGGGCTTAAGTTCTAACATATGACTTTTGGCGAACACATTCAGATCTTAGCACTGAGCTTCTTATGTCTCCGATGCTACTTACCCCTGCTCCTCATCTTCCAAAGATGTTTATGCTTCTCTGCTTGTTTTTAAAGTTTAATATCTAAAAAAACTTTCTAAGAATCTAAAATGTATGCAATCAGAAATATATAAGACCATCACCTTTTCTTTTCTGTTATCACTCAGAAATTGATGGGGACTTTTTAGGCAATAGTTTGTGATGGGAGAAGAATAAATCCCTTAATTTATGCCAGAAAGACAGTCTCCTCGTCTACCAATAGATTTCTTGATCATGTACATGCTGCTCAGGAGAAAATGAAACTCTGAAACCCTGAGATCAGCTTTATCGTTAACTCATTGTGTTAACTGCTGACTGTGTCTTTCTCCATCTGAAACTTGATTTTTTTAAAAAGTATCATTATTATACTTTAAGTTCTGGGATACATGTGCAGAACGTACAGGTTTGTTACACAGGTATACATGTGCCATGGTGGTTTGTTGTACCCATCAACCCATCATCTACATTAGGTATTTCTCCTAATGCTATCCCTCCCCAGCCCTGGGCCTATCCGACAGGCCCTGGTGTGTGATGTTCCCCTCCTGGTGTTCTAATTGTTCAACTCCCACTTATGAGTGAGAATATGTAGTGTCTGGTTTTCTGTTCCTGTGTTAGTTTGCTGAGAATGATGGTTTTCAGCTTCATCCATGTACCTGCAAAGGACATGAACCAATCCTTTTTTATGGCTGCATAGTATTCCGTGGTGTATATGTGCCACATTTTCTTTATCCAGTCTATCATTGATGGGCATTTGAGTTGATTCCAAGTCTTCGCTATTGTGAATAGTGCCACAATAAACATACATGTGCATGTGTCTTTATAGTAGAATGATTTATAATCCTTTGGGTATATACCCAGTAATGGGATTGCTGGGTGAAATGGTATTTCTAGTTCTAGATCCTTGAGGAATCACCACACTGTCTTCCACAATGGTTGAACTAATTTACACTCCTATCAACAGTATAAAAGCGTTCCTATTTCTCCACATCCTCTCCAGCATCTGCTGTTTCCTGACTTTTTAATGATTACCATTCTAACTGGCATGAAACGGTATCTCATTGTGGTTTTTATTTGCATTTCTCTAATGACCAGTGATGATGAACTTCTTTTCATATGTTTGTTGGCTGCATAAGTGTCTTCTTTTGAGAAGTGTCTGTTCAAATCCTCCACCCACTTTTTGATGGGATTGTTTTTCTTTTGTAAATTTGTTTAAGTTCCTTGTAGATTCTGGATATTAGCCCTTTGTCAGATGAATAGATTGCAAAAATTTTCTCCCATTCTGTAGGTCGCCTGTTCACTCTGATGATAGTTTCTTCTGCTGTGCAGAAGCTCTTTAGTTTAATTAGATCCCATTTGTCCATTTTGGCTTTTGTTGCCATTGCTTTTGGTGGTTTAGTCATGACATCTTTTCCCATGCCTATGTCCTGAATGTTATTGCCTAGATTTTCTTCTAGGGTTTTTATAGTTTCAGGTCTTATGTTTAATTAATCCATCTTGAATTAATTTTTATATGAGGTATAAGAAAGGGGTCTAGTTTCAGTTTTCTGCATATGGCCAGCCAGTTTTCTCAACACCATTTATTAATAGGGAATCCTTTCCCCATTGCTTGTTTTTCTCAAGTTTGTCAAAGATCAGATGGTTGTAGATGTGTGGTGTTATTTCTGAGGCCTCTGTCCTGTTCCTTTGGTCTATATAGCTGTTTTGGCACCAGCACCATGCTGTTTTTGTTACTGTAGCCTTGTAGTGTAGTTTGAAGTCAGGTAACGTGATGCCTCCAGCTTTGTTCTTTTCCTTAGGATTGTCTTGGCTATACTGGCTCTTTTTTGGTTCCATATGAAATTTAAAGTAGTTTTTTCTAATTCTGTGAAAAAGTCAATGGTAGCCTGATGGAGACAGCATTGAACCTGTAAATTACTTTGGGCAGTATGGTTATTTTTACGATATTGATTCTTCCTATCCATGAGCATGGAATGTTTTTTCCATTTGTTTGTACCCAAGCAGACCTAATAGACATCTACAGAATTCTCCATTCCAAATCAACAGAATATACATTCTTCTCAGCACCACATAGCACTTATTCTAAAATTGACCACATAATTGGAAGCAAAACTCTCCTCGGCAAATGCAAAAGAATGGAAATCATAGCCAACAGTCTCTCAGACCACAGTGCAATCAAAGTAGAACTCAGGATTAAGAAACTCACTCAAAACCACACAACTACATGGAAACTGAACAACCTACCCCTGAATGGCTACTCAGTAAATAACGAAATTAGGCAGAAATAAATAAGTTATTTGAAACCAATAAGAACAAAGACACAATGTACCAGAATATCTGGGATACAGATAAAGCAGTGTTTAGAGGGAAATTTATAGCACTAAATGCCCACAGGAGAAAGTGGGAATGATCTAAAATCAACATCCTAACATCACAATTAAAAGAACTAGAGAAGCAAGAGCAATCAATTTCAAAAGCTAGCAGAAGACAAAAAATAACTAAGATCATAGCAGAACTGAAGGAGAAAGAGACACAAAAAACCCTTCAAAAAAACAATGAATCCAGGAGCTGATTTTTTGAAAAGATAACAAAATAGATAGATTGCTAGTCAGACTAATTAAGAAGAAAAAAGAGAAGAATCAAATAGACACAATAAAAATGATAAAGGGGATATCACCAGTGATACCACAGAAATACAAACTACCATCAGAGAATACTATAAACACCTCTATACAAATAAACTAGAAAATCTAGAAGATATGGATAAATTCCTGAACACACACACCCTTCCATGATTAAACCAAGAAGTCAAATCCCCGAATAGACCAATAACAAATTCTGAAATTGAGGCAGTAATTAATAGCCTACTAACCAAAAAAAGCCTGGGACCAGACGGATTCACAGCCAAATTCTACTAGAGGTACAAAGAAGAGCTGGTACCATTCCTCCTGAAACCAATCTAAATAATAGAAAAAGAGGGACTCCTCCTTAATTCATTTTATGAGGCCAGCATCTTCCTGATACCAATACCTGGCAGAGACACAACAAAAAAAGAAAATTTCAGGCCAATATCCCTGATGAATATCGGTGCAAAACTCCTCAATAAAATACTGGCAAACTGAATCCAGCAGCACTTCAAAGAGCTTATCCACCACGATCAAGTTGGCTTCATCCCTGGGATGCAAGGCTGGTTCAACATATGCAAATCAATAAATGTAATCCATCACATAAACAGAACCAATGACAAAAACCACATGATTATCTCAATAGATGCAGAAAAGGCCTTGGATAAAATTCAACACCACTTCATGCTAAAAACGCTCAACAAACTAGGTATTGATGGAACGTATCTCAAGATACTAAGAGCTATTTATGACAAACCCACGGCCAGTATCCTACTGAATGGGCAAAAGCTGGAAGCATTCCCTCTGAAAATCGGCAGAAGACAAGGATGACCTCTCTCACCACTCCTATTCAACATAGTATTGGAAGTTCTGGCCAGGGCAACCAGGCAAGAGAAGGAAATAAAGGGTATTCAAATAGGAAGAGAGGAAGTCAAATTGTCTCTTTTTTCAGATGACATGAGTGTATATTTAGAAAACCCCATCGTCTCAGCCCAAAATCTCCTTAAGCTCATAGGCAAGTTCAGCAAAGTCTCAGGATACAAAATCAGTGTACAAAAATCACAAGCATTCCTATACCCCAATAACAGACAAACAGAGAGCCAAATCTTGAGTGAACTCCCATTCATAATTGCTACAAAGAGAATAAAATACCTAGGAATACAACTTACAAGGGATGTGAAGGACCTCTTCAAGGAGAACTACAAACCACTTCTCAAGAAAATAAGAGATGAGACTTGATTTTTTAAATCTATAAAATGAGAAAGCTTTACTAGATTGGGATTATAATTTTGTGATATTCTGTAATACACAATGATGGCTTTCTAGCACATCTAATATCTTGGACAGGAAGTCCTGGCATTTCAAAATAATTTCTATCCTTTCTCTAACATATGTGGTTTTTAAAAAATTAATGATGTATATACATGAACAGATGTACAAATATTTAAAAAGGAGTTTCCATAACACCAGGCTTATCTTGGCCTTGTGCATTAGTGCAGTGATGAGCACAGGTTAGGTAGGGCCTCCTCAGTCCCTAACTGTCTATTGGTGAATGAAATTGTTGTAACAAGGAACAAATTTTTTACTTTACAGAGAGATTAGAAAAGAGCTGAGGAGAAGAGAGAGGCTTCGATGCCTACAAACAGATCAACTCCTATCTGCTTAGGTGCCCCCATTAATGGGTAAGATTAGTGGGGCAGTTTTCTGGAGCACTAGTGTATAAGACACAGAATGCTCAACATCACTAGAATAAAAGGGCTGAATTGAATGTAAATTCTTCCCACTCCCATTTACATTAAAAATGCTATCCAGTGGAAATTTACTTGCACTCTTTAAGTAGGAGAAGGGGTAATAGCACATTGATTGTCCTGCAACATGCACATGCATTCATCTTTGGCATTCCGAGGCAGCTGGAGTTTTGAAAGCCAATAATGCAGGCTATGCTTCTGTTTATTGGGAATTAATGACTGACTGTGTTATCTAAATTCCACACCTTTAATAAGCTTCTCAAGATGTGTCTGGTTTAAAAAATTGCAAGGACATGAACTGCAAGAAAGTGAAGGAACTGTTTTGATAATATTTTTTCAGAAATTAAATATTCTTCAGAAATTAGAAGTGGATGAATAATTAAATCTGTTTCTACATATAGTTCTTAGAAGTACAAAATACCTTGTTGCTTTGTTCCCACTAGAAAAATATTGAACACATATGAAAGAAATGTTGGTTTGAAAGGGGTCCGAGACTTCTACATTTTTCAGTTTGTTTCTGACTTCCTGTGTCTGGTAAGGTATGATTGACAGTGACAGAGCCACCCTGACTCACAGCCTTACCAGAGGAAATGCAGAGGCCCAGAATCCTTTGTTTCTCTGTTCTCCACTCAGCACTCTGGTCCTAGCGGCTACCTCTCAGGAGGCTAGACTTTGGTATATTTGATATTTCTTAGAGCTTGCTTAGAGTCAAGAGAATTCTTGCCTGCCACCCTAATTTGTCTTTAATGACGAACTGTTGGTCCCTGTCCTTTCCCTTGACAGATGCTTTTTGTGGCCAACTCGGCATAGGCCACTGTGGGGATCAAAGGTGTATATAATCAAATCCTATCTCCCTACTGATGTTGTCATTATGACCCTAAAATGACAGTATAAAACGTTTATCTTAGCTTTATTTATTTATTTATTTATTTATTTATATATTTATTTATTTATTTGACACAGGGTCTTGCTCTGTCATCCAGGCTGGAGTACAGTGGCACAATCTCATCTCACTGCAGCCTCTGACTCCAAGGCTCAAGTGATCCTCCCACCTCAGTGGGACTAAAGGCATGCACCACCACACCCAGCTAACTTTTGTACTTTTTGTAGAGATGGTGTTTCATCATGTTGCCCAGGCTGGTCTTGGAACTTCTGGGCTCAAGCAATTCTACTGTCTTGGCCTCCCAAAGTGCTGGAATTATAGGTGTGAGCCACCATGCTCAGCCTAGCTTTGCATGTCTTCATCTGAGCATGTGCATGTG
This sequence comes from Macaca thibetana thibetana, assembly GCF_024542745.1. Lineage (NCBI taxonomy): Eukaryota > Metazoa > Chordata > Mammalia > Primates > Cercopithecidae > Macaca > Macaca thibetana. Next base: position 89,905,060 of record NC_065590.1, read on the forward strand.
TTTCTGGTTTAACATCCATTTCAGATATCTAATTGATGCCTCTAATTGATGCTCTGTACCAGGAGCTTCAAGAGTTCCAAGAAAAATGAAGTGCTTCATTCTCAAGTAAAAATTTTATTCTCTGTTATAGCAATTCCAGACATAATGGAGAGGTAGGATTGGGGAAGGAGGTCTAATTTGTAGAGTGTGAGAGACTTTATCTAGCTCTCTGAATTTGCGCTCACAGGGGCAATGAAAACTATACACACTATAAAGGATGACACCGGGTGTTCAGTATGGCAGAGATCACACTGCTTTTTGGGGAGAATAGCCAACAATAGAAGCTTTATCAAGCAAGTGACACTTGAGTCACTTGAGCCATTTCTAGAAGCTGGTTGGAATTTTGACTAATGGAAATGAGCAGGGAAGGTACAGCAAGTAGAAGAGAAATGAAATAGGCAGCAGAAAGATGGGAGAATGTTCAGGAATGCTGAATGGACAAGACTGGCCAAAGCACAGAGCCAAAGTGAGGGAATGGCTGGAGATTAGGCTACAATTGTTGGTTTTGGCCACATTGTGCTGTGCCTTGGATCTGAAGAACTAGAAATTAATTCAGTAGTTAATGAGAGTCATTAAAGACTTTTGTACAGAGAAGTGATAGGATTAACATTCCACATCGGAATTAATTCTGAAAGGATGCATATGATATATTGATGGGGCAAAGAAAGAAGGAAGAGATTAGCTAAAACATTACAATTTTTCATTTCATGTCAGAAATAATGAATAAGGCAGTAGGAGTGGAATTGCAAAAGAGATGATGGATTTTTTGGGCCATTACTAAAAGTGGAATGTTTGGGAGTTTTCAATTGGCCATAAGGGATTAAGTTGGAAATACAAAGTAATTCCAAGCAATTCATACCTTGATAATAGGACTGAAGGTCAGAATGCCATTTGTGGAGTACTGCTTTCTGCTTGGAGACTTCCTTCCACATCCTATTCTGCTCGTTACTTAGAAAGGCTTTTCTCTCTTCTGCATTCTCGTATATTTTGTTCATAATTCCATTAGAGCATTTATAAAGCTTTTCATCACTTAAATTGGACTTTACTTAGTGGTGATTTTGATTGTAAGTCTCCATGAAGGCATCCTCCAGACCTCTAACAAAGTAACTTACATGAAGTAGGTCTACTGTCACACTTACCTTTCTCAGAAGATTGTATGAAGGTGAAAACGTTAAGGAGAGTTCAGTTCAATGCCATATTTGTTGAGTACCAGTTATGATGTGAGGTGTAGATTTGGAGATAAAATAAACATGATCACTCCCTCAAGGAGCATTAGGAGCCACAGGCACATAATTAAGTCATTGCAATACATGGAAAGGTATTGTAAGAGAGACTTGAGTGGGGAGCTGTGGGAACAGAGGAGACACAGTTTCACAGAGTGAGGAAGGCTGAGTTGGGGGTGGATTTTAGAGGAGTCAGCAGCACTGGATGTGAACTAGTTTAAGAGAAGCTTTATGGTGGAGAAGGGGTAAAGAATATAAGTGATATTTTTGTTGTTTTGGGGAAAAGGATCCAGAGTAAAGGAAGAAAGCAAATATGAGAAAGAGAGGAGAGAGAGACAGAAATTTTTATTCTATGGGGCTAAAACCTAGAGATATCTGGTGTATGTGTGGGGGGGTAGAGTGAGGGAGTTACAAGACATCACTATATACTGTAATTGACTGCCACAAATGCTATTTTCCTGAATACATTACTAAGTGTCTTTCTACTTTCAGTTAGATATGTAAATGATCATCATCATTTTTCTTCCATCCAAACTGGGGGATATAATTGTGGGTTGGTGGGAGCTCACGTAAGGAGAGGAGATGTACCGGCAACTGAATTTTTGTTAGATTCCTGGTCAACTTACATTTTTTTTTTTGGAGGAGCAAACTGGAGAATGGTGGAAGAACGGTTGTGCTGTTCACCCTCTCAGCCTTTAGAAAAATGAGGCAATTATTAACTTTAGAAATAATAAAGGCATCATTCTGTAGATACATGAGTCAAAAGGAAAAGCAATTCTTATTTTAGGATGGTGTCCTGAAAGCAGAATGGAAATGACTCAGCAAAATGAAACAGAAATATAAGGAATGTGTTTTGATTCACCCAAAAATTTTTACTAAAGAGGTAAATATTTGGAAAAACCTTTAACCTCTTATGGATTAAAGTGATGATTCTGTGTGAAGAAGAAAAAGAGTTCTTATCTAATTTCTGAGGAAGAAGAGAGGATGATGTGTTGAGAAAAGTCAGATCACAAAACGTTAGCTGATAATGTAACTATTTTCTGAGAAGACTCAATCCCAGAAATAATGTTCCCATTTGCAATCTGGCACCTAGAACCTACCCAACACAGAAAATAGTCTAATTCTAGTATTAAAACATATTTAGAAATAATAAATCAAACCTTTTTAAATGCAAAAATCAGTAATAAAATAGATTATTTAAAAAATCTGTATGTATTGAGTTGGTAGTGGGATGGAATTGATATATGTTTATTAAACCTTTCATTTAATTTTATAAAATTGGTAATTAAAAAATTACCTAATTAACTGAATAATGGATTTTAAAAATTCTTTAACAACTCTATTTTTTTTTTTTTTTTTTTTTTTGAGGCGGAGTCTCGCTCTGTTACCCAGGCTGGAGTGCAGTGGCGCGATCTCGGCTCACTGCAAGCTCCGCCTCCCAGGTTCACGCCATTCTCCTGCCTCAGCCTCCCGAGTAGCTGGAACTACAGGCGCCGCCACCACGCCCGGCTAATTTTTTTTGTATTTTTAGTGGAGACGGGGTTTCATTGTGTTAGCCAGGATGGTCTCGATCTCCTGACCTCGTGATCCGCCCGTCTCGGCCTCCCAAAGTGCTGGGATTACAGGCTTGAGCCACCGCGCCCGGCAACAACTCTATTTTTAAATATCACATCTAGTGTTCTTTTCACTTAAAAGATTTAAACTTCCTTCACTAGAGCTTCTGTCTTAGCATCTTTGTGAAGCATTTTCTGAGTCATCCATTTTTAATGATTTCTCCACTTTGAATACATTTTCCCTACTTTTATTGTTAAATATAACATTCTTATATGTGTATTAAACTTATATGTGCATTAAACTTATATGTGCAATTTAACAAATAATTGTCAACCTAACACTGGAATAACCATTATCCAAGTGAAGACATAGTGGATTGCATTGCCAGCTTTGTGATAATCACTTACTTGGTTTGCATTATAGTTTTTTATTTATGTTTGCATCTGTAAATGGTATAGTTTAATTTTGTCTATTTTGAGACATTATACAAATCAAGTCATACTGAATGTGTTGTGTCTTACATCTTTTTGCACTGTATTATATTTTTGAGAGTCATTCCTATTATTGCCTGCAGCTATAATTTATATTCCTTGCTGCATGGTAATCCATTGTATGATTTCACCACAACTTGAGCATTATTCTATTGATAGTGATTTCGGTTGTCTACAGTTTGGGTCATTATGAAAAATGCTGCTGTGCACATCCTTGTTCATGTGTCCTGGTGCATGTGTGTATAAGTTTCTCTAGAGCAGTGGTTCTCAAAGTGTGGCACATGAATCCACAACATTCACATCACCTGGGAACTTGTTAGCAATGAAAATTCTCAGGTCCTACTCCATTGGAAACTCTGGAGGTGGGACTGAGCAATCTGTGTTTTAAGTAGCCTTCCAGATGATTCTGATGCGTATTAAAGATTGAGAACCACTATAGTGTATCTCCAGGACGAGAATTGGGTCTTAAGTTATGCATATCTTAAACTTTGCTAGATAAAGTCAACTGTTTTATCGAGTGGTTATACCAACTTTTGCTATGACTAGCAGTGTATTATATTTTGTCCATGACTTGAATGACTTGATTGCATGGAAACCTGGTGTCCTGTTGTAAGATGCAAGGTTTTTGAATTTCAAACTTGCTTACAAAAATTCAAATGCATTATTATTTATTCATGGGTACTAATGCATTCTTATTTTTCTTGACTATGAATAAGCAGATATTAGACAGTTGTTGCTTTTTACTCCAGACAAGGATTAATTTTTTAAATCAATTTTACTCCCCATTTTATTTTAAATTAATTAATTAATTTGTGAATAGGTGATGTATGTGAAGGGTACACATTTCAAAAGTTGCAAAAATGCATGTACACAATGAAAATAAGTCTCCCTCCAATTCTGTCTTTTGGTCACATATTTCACCTCCTAAGGAAACCATGGTGATCAGTTTCCCAGTAAGGATTTAAAAATTGTTTCTTTATGTGCTTATCCTGAGTCATGGAGGATTAGAAGTTCCTCTTTTATCCTCCCATAACTCTATGGCTTATCTTTATCATGGAATTTATAACATTGAATTGCAATTATTTACATTTCTGCCTCCCATTCTATACTGGGAGATCTTTGGGTGTGAAGATTAAATTTTATTATACTCCTATCCTTAGTACAGGTGGTGCCTGGTATAGCAAAGGCAATTAATAAAAATGTGACACCTAAATGAATTACACCCATCGTTTTTTCCTTTTGGCTCTGATGCTCTCTTAAGTTTGAATGTCCGGATTGCTCACCTGATTTTTCTTTCCCAGCATGTCTCCCTTTGGGTGATGTTTGTAGAATGGTATCTCATGATTAATGTGACTCTGTGTACATAGATAAATAGCTAATGAGCTTTGTTGGCCTTTAAAGACTGGAGTCAGGAAGGTGGCCATCTTCTCTATCTCTGCTTTCCTCTGAGAGGCTGCAAAGGACAGTGTGGCTTCCCTGCTTTGAAAAGGCTTCTAAATACTGCAGTTTGCAGAATGCATCCATTATCATTGATTACACAGCAACAGGACATCCATTTGATTAGGGGAAATGATTACTAAGGATTTTGTACTAGTAAAGCCAATGTTTGCTAAATAGGAGTTTGCTAAGTGAGATTTCTTTTCCAGCAAATCTACTGAGTTGAATGTTTCTGAGCATTCTGGGGTTCAGTCTGTCTTTATTGGTCTCACTTTTATTGAAACTTTTTTCTTTGAATCTAACAAGGCAGCATTTTAGGGACCTTGCTGAGTTTAGGAAAAGGATTTTAGTTCTGTTATCTCTGGCTACAGTTGAAGGTTGGAAAATTATCTTTTAAAGTCTGTATTTGTCAAAATAACAGCTCAGTATTATCACTAGCAGATTGATCTTTCTATCTTTAGTGTGAAGAAAATGTAATTGTTTTGCTTTTTCTTTTTATTATTGTGAATTTGAGGGTATTTTTCTTGAGCTGCAAGGTCTGAGAAAAAGTTACTTGAAGCTTGTGTTGGGTTGACACAGCCAATTAATAGTTTAGGTCTTTGATTTGTGTTGTGTGTGTATGAAAGAGAGAGGACATTGCCTGGAATTGTCCTATTTCTGGTGTGTTGCAACACAAACCGCCTGCAAGGAAACCCCTTTCCTTTGAAAAAAAGAAAGTCTGTGGCATGGCTGGGTACTGATAAAATACTGTTCTTCAAGTTAGGTCTGGTTGAAATTGCCATTATGACCTTATTTTCAATACAAGTTTTTGAATCTATTAAGGAAGAGAGTTACTTGGCTTGGTAGAAAGGACAACAGTTACCAAGAGCCAGGAAAAAATGAGATTTTGGCCCTTATGAAATTGACGTGTCGTTAAAAAGAATGAGGTAGAACTACATATACTGTTCTAGAAAACTGTCCAAAGTATATTGCTACTGATACTAGAAGGCTACAACATATTGTTTTTAAGATCATCTCATTTATATGTTTAAAAGGGGTATTTATATACATCAATGTTAGGTGCCTGATTTTTCACAAGGACCAGACAAGCCTGGTTACTTCTGGGTAGTGGAGGCAGGACTTGGGCTAAAATTGCAGCGAGAGATTAAACAACTTTTTAAAAAAAATTTTAAAAGAAAAATGTTTTGCCGTGAGTTAGTATCATTTGTACGAAAAATAAAAATAACATTATATAAGTGTACACAAACCCCAACTGTGTGGTACCTTATATAAGACACTTGATGGTTTAAACTTTCCTTGCCTTATCTGAAATGATCAATGATAATTACTTCAATAACTATTGCTTGGAATTTTCCTATTTTTTTGGTATGCTGCATTATAAACAATGTAAATGAAAACCTTTCCTTTGAAAAGGAACATGACCATCTTTGTGGCATGGCCAGATACTGATAAAACATTGTTTTTCAACTTAAGTCCTGTTGAAACTGATATTATGACCTTTTCCTCACTTCAATTTTATGAAACTGCTGAAGAAGAGAGGTACGTCTTGCTCGTGAGGCTGTTGTGAAGGTTAAATGGAGAAACTATTTTAGTAAATATTTTTGAAAAGACATTGTACTTCAACGTTGTGAGGAGTTCAAACAGGCCTGCTTCTTTAAAGAATATAGGCTGAGAAGGAAGCAAAGACATTCAAATACATAGCCTTTAAAAATAACTCTTCTTCATTTCATCTCTTCCCTAGTGCTAAGCATCTATGAATATTAAAGCCTGTCCTTATATTCTATGCACCTATTTTTCTCATGTATTCAATGGATATAATAATGGCCCATGCCTACCTGTGCTGCTTTTTCCAAAAAGAAAATGACCGAATAAATAGGAAAACTCTTAACATTAGTAGTGCTCTACAGAGGGAGGAAATAGTAGTTTTTAAGGAAGAAATAAAACATTATCTGAAGCCAGTTGTTGAAGGCTAGAACCATGTCTGATTAAGCAATTTGTGTAATTCCAGCACCTAGCATGATTCCTGGAAAATTGTAGGTGCTTATGAAATGTTTGTTGAATAAATCAGTAACTGTTTTGATGAATGCTCTTATCTATCTTAAGTTTTAAGGACATACAGGGAAAATAATAGTTAAGGAAGCTAGGCATTAGCATTTCTTGTTCTGCAAATATTTGGAGAAGAAAGGGTGAACAGTATGATGGACTGGATGTTAGTATCCCTCGTGCCAAAAATTCATATGTTGAAGTCCTAATTTCCAGTATGATGGCATTTGGAGAGATGGGGCTTTTGGGAGGTAATCAGGGTTAGATGAGGCTGCAAGGGTGGAGCACTCGTGGTGGGATTAGTGCCCTTATAATAAGAGACAACAGAGAGCTTGCACTCTGTCTGTCTCTATTATGTGAGGACAGAAAAATGGAGGTTGTCTGCAAGCCGAAAGAAAAGCCCTCACCAGAACTGAATGGGCCAGCATCTTGATCTTAAACTTTCCAGACTCCAGAACTGTAAGAACATAAATTTGTATTGTATTAAGCCACTCAGTCTATGGCATTTTGTTATGGCAACCCAACCAGACTATTACAGATAGGTAAGGGGAACACTAATTAAGATCTAATTCATGCAAAGTAAAGTACTTTGCATAAATTATTTCATTTAACTATCATATCTAATTTGGTATATATTATCTATTTTACTTTACCCAAAAGGAAACTGAGGCAAAGAGAGAGACTAAGTAATTGCTTAGTAAGTGGTAGGGCCAGGATTTTAGTGAAAATCTGTCTAATTGAAAAATCCAATTTTTTTTTTTCTTTAAATTCTCACACCACTGGGGACAGTTGAAATAAATTTTTCTCTCTAAGGTCTGGATGTTTCTTCTTTTATTGTCTTTTTGATCTTGTGTTTAGGTTAGATACTAATGACATTGGAAACCACAATGCTCACAGACTATTATCAGTGAATTTGTATTTTTTTAAACAAAAAGGCTTTTCCTTAGGAATCTTGGAATATTGTTTTAAATGCACATATCACTTTTGTCTTAGATATAAAGTGAGAAGTAGGAATCTAATTTATTTTTGAACTTGTGAGCTGCAGCTGTGTCCAATAGTATTTATCTAATAATTCTTCCTTTTCTCTCTAATTTGAAGTAACATTGTCTTTATCATATAATTTCTTCTTTTACATATGTGAGGGGATATATTTTGTTCTTTTGGTCTGTCGTATTCAAATAACAATGCTACTCTTTTAAATTATAGTTACTATACAATAAATTTTAATATCAAATACATAATTACCCCTCATTGTTATAATTCTAGAAAAGTCTTTTATTTTTATGTTGTCACTCTTTAAAATTTTTAAAAATTTACAAATTAAATACAAACATATATTGAAATTTCTTTACAGTTGTAGATCAATGTGTATATAACTGACCTCTTTAAAATATTATCATCTTCTCTAAAAAAATAGCATTTATTCTATGCTTTTATTACTCTCAGAGAAGTCTGTGGTTTTCCTTATATAGGTTATATGCCTTTCTTATTGAGTTAATCTAAAGAAGTCTTGTTTTATTTTCTCTTTTGTTATTGCAAATACATAGAAAAATACTGATTTCTAAACATTTATTTCATAACTAACCATATTATTAACTGCATTTCATTTTTGTAGTCTTTCACTTGGTTTCTCATACAGGCAATCAAATCATTACCAATAATAGTAATTATATTTGCTTATTTTTAGTACTTGTGCCTCATTACTTGAAAAAATAGTAATGTTAGCAATCATCTTTATTATAATTGGGAAAGTGTGTTTTCATCATTACATGATATTGTTTATTGATTTAAGATAGATGTCATTTAGGAGCTGTTTTTCTGAATACTAAAGTAATCCACAACAATAAAATTTAGCAATATATAAATAATACAGATTATTTATGTTGAAAGATTTCTCATAATTCCCACACCCAGAGGTAACTATTGTTGATAATTTAGTATCTAGACTTACAGGTTTTTTGTAGTTTGATCAGTTTTTAGTACATGTTTTCAGTTGTACAATTATCACTACAATTCAGTTTTAAGACATTTTCATCAACCCCTAAAATTTTTCTTGTACCTTCTTGTCCCCAGCCCATGCAACTAGTGTCTGCTTATGTCCCTATAGTTTTACCTTTTACTTGTCTTTTTAAATGACTGCATAGTGTTCCACTACATGGATGTATTGAAATTTATTTAGCCAATCTTCTATTATAAATAATGCTGCAATGAACATCATGGCACAAGTACATTTGCATAATTTTGTATTTTTTTAGGTGATAGGGTTAGGCTTTATGTCCCTGATATGGTTTGGCTGTGTCTCCACCCAAATCTCATCTTGAATTCCCATGTGTTGTGGGAGGGACCCAGTGAGAGGTAACTGAATCATGGGGCAAGTCTTTCCCGTGCAGTTCTCGTGATAGTGAATAAGTCTCACTAGATCTGATGGTTTTAAAAAGAGAAATTCTCCTGCACAAGATCTTTCTCTTTGCCTGCTTCCATCTGTGTAAGATGTGACTTGCTCTTCCTTGCCTTCCACCATGATTGTGAGACTTCCCAGCCACATGGGACTGTAAGTCCAATTAAACCTCTTTTTTTTTTTTTTGTAAGTTGCCCAGTCTTTATCAGCAGCGTGAAAACAGACTAATATAGTCCCTACCCAAATCTCATCTTGAATTGTAATCTGCATAATCCCCATGTGTCGAGAGAGAGAGACCAGGTAGAGGTAATTGAATCATCAGACAGTTTCCCTGTGCTGTTCTCATGATAGTAAGTTCTCACAAGATCTGATGGTTTTACAAGGACCTCTTCCCCATTTGCTCAGCACTTATCCTTCCTGCTGCCTTGTGAAGAAGGTGCCTTTCTTCCCTTTTGCCTCTGCCATAGTTATAAGTTTCCTGAGACCTCCCCAGCCATGCTGAACTGTGAGTCAATTAATTCTCTTTCCTTTAGAAATTACCCAGTCTCAGGCACTTCTTTATAGCAATTTATATTTGCACTAAAAATCCATGAGTTTTCTCATATCATCAGTATCACTGAGAATTAGTACTCATTTTGATCTTTGCCATTCTAGAAGGTGAGCTCTGATAAGGTAGTGCTTTAGTGCATGGACTCAGAAAGTGGATGAGATAAGTCTAAATTTTGTTCTAATACTAGCTAGTTGTGTAATTTGAGTAATATTTTATAGTTTTATTATATGAAATATGTCACATTATTGTTATTTATTCAGAGATATCTGTTGAAATTCTAAATGAGAACTTCCATAATATTTTCCAGTGGTTGTTTTGGTATGTATATGTAGATAAGATTTAGATATGTTAATATAGATATACTATGTATTATTGTATCCTACTTTCGTGCTATCTTACTAAACTCTGAGTAGGTAATAAAACTCCTTAACATTTTCTTCCACTTGCTTGAGATTCTATTACCTCCTTTATGTGATTCAGCTCCAAGGGCAGGATAATACTTTATCTTTGAATGTCCAGAATCCACTACATTTTCTGAATATAACAAGAACTTAATATTTGCTTAATCATTTATTGATTGTATGAATGAATACACAAATAAAATATTTTTGGGCATAAAGAACTTTCATTCCCTTTCATATGAGATTATACAAATAACTGCCAATGTTGTTTGGAATTAACAGCAAAAGTTCTGAGAATACAAACAAGCAATATTTCAGGTGTTCCTTCTGCCATCCTACTATTGAAAGAAGAATATTTTAAAATATCCTAAACTTCATTTTGGGAGCTCTTGAAAGGCCATTTCTATTTATTTTCAGGAAGAGTGCAATATTGGCAGCAGTATGCAATTTCCTTTCTTCCTGTGTGTGACAAACAGCATAACTTCCTCACTATAATCTGGTTTGAAAGTTGAGGACACTGCTCTGGCTAGAGAATTGACTTTGATGATGAGCCTCTGGTCAACATTTTCAGCTAAGACATTCATGAAGCTGTGTAAGAGAGAGGGGCTCATCACCTTTGCAGATGACACAAGCCTTTTATGCGAGAATCAAAGAAGAACATGAGAGGCCAGAACACTGGATTGAAACCAGCAATTTGACCTTTAAAAGGTATAGTGTAAGGTACTGCTTTTAGGTTTAAATAGTTAACTGCACAAGCCAGAGACACACAGCTTGGTAGCATACTTCTAGCAAAAAATCCTTTGCTTTTAATTGACTGCAAGATCAATTTATCCCCAAGTAGCCCATGACTGCTAATATATGAAACCCAAACTTAGCTTTACTAATTGGTACTTCGTAGGGGTGCTACTCTTTTCTGCTGGCGTGAAATCATACCTGAAATATTGGACTATTTCTAATAAAAATTTAGGAAGAAACTTAATCAATTGTATCTGCAGAAAAAATCACATAATTTTGAATGAACTAAATATCATGTTTTCTCATTTTATACGCTATGGTTAAAAAATTGGATATGTCCCAGAAAAATGAATTCCTAGAAATTCGATGGAACTGTGATGAGAGAAAATGGTATGTGAAAATGGGACAATTCTCATTTGATTTTCAGTTTGTCTCCAGAAGACAAAGATAACAAAAATAAAGTTAGAGGGGGCAAATTTTGCATAACAGTAAACTATCAATAGAGATAATAAGTGACAAAACTTTCTGAGGTTAGTGTCATCATGACCTTTGTACACAGAAAGATTCCCAAGCTGATAGGAGAAAGGCTCATGGCCCATGGGTTTCAGAGCCCAGCCCTCCTAACTCCAACTTTTATGCTTTTATCACCACTTGCCCTCCAGACATGGAACTGGCTGTCCCCTGAGCTAATGAATATTTTTCTAGTCATGGAATACGGTTAAGCAGAGTCTCAACTCAATATCCTTCAGTCAGTGATGTTGTATAGGCTGTTTTTGAACTGGGCAGGTTATAGGGCCAGATATTTTAATAAGAACATGTTGGATGACAGTGTTTCCTAAACCAATGTCAGGTGGACCCTCTTCTGCAGGACCTTAAAAAGTGCCATGAAAACAAGCTACTTTCATCAAATAAGGTTAAGCTTGGGGAGTATTACGTTAAGCTAAGTTTCACAGGTTTCTTTACTGTAGAACATCTAAAACCCTTGTATCCTTCAGTACATTGCAACCTCTTAGACGTATTTAAAAAAGAGAATCCTCTTGTAGTACTCACCAATATTTATTGTAACTACTGTGCTGTGGAACACAGTCTGTGTGTCTCTAGTGGCTCTTTCATTTCTAAGAGATCATAACAGATAAAATAATCCAGATTGGTTTGATAATGGCCACTTTTCCTAAAAAAGCAGTGCTAAAAGTGTGAAAACAAACCAACTCAGCCAAAAAAAAAAAGACTATGGTAACTAGATAATCTGCTTATTCTTCTTGAATGGCTCTCATGGTAATGAACATGAATTTGAGTAACAACTTAAATCTGCATCCTGAGAGCTTATAACCAAATGGAATATATATTCTATTTTTTCCTTCTCTCTCTTCTTGGGAAGTTCTGAGGGGTATCAGGGAAGTCTCCAAATGTGTACACACACACAGGAGGAAAACTGAAGGGCAGAGGGTACCAGAGGATGTGGTGAAAGAAGAATAATTAGTCCAGGTGCCCTGTATCTAAGTTGAAGGCACTTTCTACCTAAGGCAGCACAGCCTCCAGTGAGCCAGAATGGTTCCTGTGAATTTAACAGAACAGCTGGAAAAGCCACTGGCAGTTCAAGTGAGTCATTCTCCAGTAGCAGAATTATTGAGCAGGTGAAGTTGTTCAGTTAGGCTTTGTGATAGTTAAGTTTATGTATCAACTCGACTAGGCCACTGGGTGTTCAGACGTTTGATCAAACATTATTCTGGGTGTTTCTATGAGGGTATATTGGGATGAGATTTACATTTGATTGGGCAGATTTAGGAAAGAGGATTGCCCTTCCTAATGTGGGTGTGCCTCATCCAGTCAATTGAATACATGAATAGAACTGAAAGATTGAGTAAGAGGAAATTCTTCAGCCTGACTGCTTGAGCTGGAACATCAATCCTCTCTTGCCTTCAGGCTCAAACCGTATCATGAAATCTCCTGGTTCTCTAGCTTGCCAACTGAAGATCTTGGGACTTCTCTCCCTCCATAATTGTATAAGCCAATTCCTTGTAATATGTATGTGTGTATCTATCTACCTATGTGTGTATCTATCTATCTACCTATCTGTCTGTCTATCTATCTATCTATCTATCTATCTATCTATCTATCTATCTATCTATCTATCATCTATCTACATACCTATTCATCCTATTGATTTGATTTCTCTAGAGAACCCTAAATAATACAGGCTTTCTTTGGATACAAGGAACAGGGACTCACTTAAGTAGTCACATGTTATTTGATCATTTTCATGGGAATATGTGTACCCAGAAAACTAGAACAAACTGAACACTCTGGTCTTGATAGAGTGGGGCTACAGATGGGATGCTGTGTTCTTAATCTACGCAGCTACTTCATGGATGCCTGTTCAAATCTCCACTTGTTAGAGACTTGCTTATTCACATTCTTAATCCTATATTCATTTTTTCTGTGCTTCGTAGACCTTGTTTGCTCTTAGATTCTGCTTACTTATAACTTTCTTTTTTATATGATAAAACTCTATCTCATTGCATCTCATCAATTTAGCCTCTACTTCTGTCTCATTCTTCAGGATATAGCAGTTCACTTTTCTGAAGGAGAAAATGTAATAGTCCCTGCTTCATCTTTTCACAACAGACCACATTATAAATAACTCATTTTACTATGAACTGAGTTTCTTTGGTTAGATTTTAAAGATCTATCTTGGTCCAATAAGCTAAGACTGGAAAGTACGGGGTCATAGAATATAAAACTTAGCCACTTGGGGCTTTCTTTTCAGTAGAGATTGTGTACTGGCAGCTTCTCTTAGAAGAACTGTGGTGTGGCCTCAACTGTAATTGTCATGGCTGTGTCTGCAACACAGGGAATAACACAAAGAAATGTGGGCATTTGTTGGTGGCTTGGTGGTAGTGTGTCTCATTTCACTTTATACAGTAAAGACACATGTGTTTGGCTCTGGTTCCTCTTTTTTTTTTTTTTTTTTTAACTTGAATGATCAGAAACATCTTAGCAGGGTTCAGATAGGTGAAATTATAGAAACAGCCTGCCCCAAGTATCAAAGAAGCAACATATTTAATAAATGAGTCACTATCTATATGTGTTTATTATCTATATTTATATAAGTATTAAATACATTTTTTTTTCCTTCTACTATGCTCACTCTCCCATATTTCAAGGCTTAGCTTCTGCTCTTCATTCCTTGGGAAATATTCCCAATCTGCTGGTGCTCACTGGCCTCTTTCTCTGAGCTCCAACAGCAGCTACAGATTGCAGCAGAAGCTCAATCCATAGAAGGGACCATAGACTCTTCTGCCTCTATGCCTTGGCTCACTCACCCACCTACCTCATCCACACTCATAGTTGGCTGTGTCTGGCAGGCCAATGTGGCTTCTACGAGAACCTAGGGGACTAGGTAGGTTCCATCACCACTCTTCTTTCCTAACCCTCCTTGTCTAACAGACTCAGAGCAGAAGTCCAGATTCTCATAATATTCTTTCTTCAGGGATCTCCTCTCAAGTGTGCTAGCATTCTTTAGCTCAATTGGCTGGAAGTCTTGCTGAAAATGTGGTCTTATTTTAATCACATATTAAATTGTTCTATGTCAAAAACACTTATTCTTTTAGCAGGAAGGAGTGGTAATGGCAGCAATAGGGAATTTTCTGTAAGTGGATAAGCCAGTGTCTACTTCAGTATCAGTGTTGGCCTCTTTTATGGAGGGGGCTTCTCACCATATCCACTAGCGAAACACTGGGATATTGGCTTCTCAGCAGCTCTCCTCCCTTGTTTCTGCTTGTTAAGGAGAAAACATGCATAACAAATAACTCTTTAAAAATGATAGAGATGTTGCTTTCAGCCTGTCTTCTATTTGTAGAGACCATTTTAATAATTACCATCTGAAATAGTTCTTTACTTGTCTAATCAGAATAATAAAAACAATAGGTAACATTTATTGACAAACTACTATGTGCAAGGCGTTGTTCTCAGCTTCACATACTGTGTTTTTTTCCATATTAATTTTTAAGCATAGAGAAAAGGTAATTGATGTTTTCTCCCTTTTACAAATTAGGAAGTCAAATTCAAGAAGATAGAAAAGAAAAAAACAAAAAAACAAAAAAAACCCAAGCTGATTGAGGACACTTATCTAGTCAGTGGCAGAAGTAGAACTTGAATCCAGTTCTTCACAATGCCATGTCCAGCATTCATTCCATTCTATGAGGCAGTAAAGTTTAAGCCATACTCAAAACAAAAGAATCTTCACTGTTATAGTAGATTGCTATCCTAAACAGAAAGCATATCAATGTCAAGTTCTCAAGTAGAACATAAATGATGTAGTCCTCTTCAAATCCATCTTGGTTTATAACCTTTATATCTGGGCTAACTTTCCATGACGTCTTCTGTAAATTATAGAAGACAGATTCTTTGGGAGCTCTATCTGGCATTGTTAGTTGTAAGCTCCAAATCAGTATTTGTCAAAATAAAACAAATCTCAATCACATTTTGTGCAAACAGAAGACAAGCCAATGTAGAAGATCAAGTGGTCAAACTGAAACACAGATTGCACTTGGCCCCATGTAGGCATCCTGGACAGATGACAGAACTCCCTGTTGTAGGGCCTGCCTGGAGCCATCTGGAGGTTTACAAGTCACAGCAGCAGCATCCCAGGCTCAGAAGCCCCAGGAGGGAGCCTGATACAGGGAGTCTGAATTCTAAACCATTTATTCTACACCTCTTTGATTTCTCTCTACCCAGATTCCTGAAGTCCCCAGGCAATGGCATTGTGGTAGCAAAACTGTAAACTCTTAGCTGGGCAACTAATTGGCTTGCAGTTGACCTAGGAGAAAGACACTGTTTCTAAAATGTGTGTTGAGGAGCACAGAACAATGTTTTAACCTTGACGCCATGCCCCTTTCCTCCCAGATTCAGTAAAAGGGAAAAATAAATTCCTAATATTCCTTCCTCCTCCACTACCCTGTGTCCCTGTATATTCTCCCTGACTTTGTGTCTTTGTGTATCTCCCACACTAACCATTCTGCTTCAACTTTTCTGGTACCCACTCATGTTTTTTTTCCCACTGAAATACCTTCTTGAAGTCATAGAACTAGCTATTTATTACAAATGGTTATAATATAAGGTCAATATGTAAATCCAGTAAAGGTTTAAGAATTATCTCAATGTCCCAGTTTCTTTTGTGCTGATATAACAGAATACTAGAGACTGAGTCATTTATAATGAACAGAAATTTATTGACTCACATTTCTGGAAGCTGAAAAGTCAAGGATCAAAGAGCCAACGTCTGGTGAGGGCCTTCTCTCTGTGTTATCACATGGCAGAAGGCGGAAAGGCAAGAGCACACGAGAGCAAGCCCACTCCCACAAACCATCTTTGTAATAGCATTAATCTATTTGTGAGAGTGAAGCCTTCTTGACATAATCATCTCCCATTGGACCCCACTTTCCAACACTGCAGCACTGGGGACTAAGTTTCCAACACATGGAGTCTATAGTTTGGACACATTTGAACCATAGCACCTGGGTAAAATTAGTGGTTTTGTTTCGTTTTATTTTGACTTTTACTAAATGACAAGTGTTTATTCTTTCAAGGGCACACACCTCTGCATGGCACTTTTTGGATCTTTTGGGCCTGTAGAACAACTTTCTCATAAACAGCTTCTGATTCAAAGACAGAAGTCTCTAAATTGCCTCGCATACACTTTCAAATAATACTAAAGTGGCCTGTTTTTTTTTTTTCCTTCTCGTCCAATGTCCAGTCATAGCTCATTTTTAATGCATGCAGCTTGCATCCAGCTTGAATACAGAAAAAGTTCAGATGCTATATATGCCATCTGCATCTCCTATGATGATCTTCCTTTGATTGGGTAATCTGAATTCCCCTTGATTCTTCCTGTGCCTCATTTGGCAAGAGGGCAGTTGTTCTCAACCCTGGCAGCCCATTAGCATCTCTTAGGGGCACTTAAAAAATACTGATATCCAGCCTCTTCCCCAAGATTTGGATTTAATTGTGTGAAGTGGAATTAAAGGATCAATATTCTTAAGATGCATCCCAAGGGGTTTTAATGTGAGCTAACTGGACTTTGGGATTTCTTTTTGTCCTCTGGGTCTACAAAATTCTGAATGCGTAGCCTATCTATAGTAGATGGTAGATGTACCAGCTTTGTTTTTTTGTTTTGTTTTCATTCAGAGGGTTCCTGCCATTTTACAAGGCTTACCTCTCTGTCAAAAAAAAAAAAAAAAAAAATCACTTTAAATTTGTAAAGGGGACAGATCCTTTCTCAGCAGAACCTTATAAATGCATTTACACACAGAGATGCAGCATAGCCCCTGAAAAGTGTTCCAACTCGAAAAAGGTGGACGATGTTTTTTGAGATGTCTGTCTTACTACCAGGGCATTTCCATTCCAATGCTTGCTCATTTGTATCTTATTTTTCCAAATGGATAAGTCTTACTAAGCATGAGAGATGAATTTCTGCAAGTTAGAGAAACAGCAATGTGATCAATCATTCTGTTCCTTGCTGCCAACTTTCTCTCCTCAACAACACAATGATAGATCTGCTTGAGGGGATAACATCAGAAGTTTGCTCCCAAATTTTCCTCTGCTCAAAGAGAAGTTTTGTTTGTTTGTTGGGAGTGCTGAGTCCATGGAAAGAGGGGTATGGACATGTATTCGGGAGTCAGCGAAATAGTGGATGAAGCTTTTCTTCTATGCCTTGAACTTTACATGTCAGAAAATATCCAGTAGCAACTTTACTTTGATTTTGTGTTTTATTAAAACAGTGACAATTAAAGAGAGAACATTACTCTAATTAAGTAATTGAATAAAATGTTGAACAGATGCACTCTGGCTGCTGTGGACAGCAGATCCTCATTTACAATGGTGAGCACAGCAAAGCCATCTGGACTTTTTTTGTCCACTTTTGTCTAAATTGGTTTTTGTTTTTGGAGATGCCACTCCAAGAATTTTCATACCATTAAGACTGCTGCTTTCAATAGCACAAGGATAGAATAGAGAATAGTGTTCACAGTATGATTGAGGAAGTCTTCTTCTTAGACATCTCATACTGGTCAGGAAGGACCAAAGGGCTTTGCTTCTGCCTTTTCTCTATTACTAGATCATAAGCTGACTAGCATGCTAACTTGGTATTAGGGTATCTTTTTGTATGTAGAATTCAACAAGATACATCCTCAAAATCTAAACTTCCCATATGCCCGATTGCCCAAAAGCAGAAATGGGACAGAGATTTATGTAATGAACTAGCCAGCATGAATTCTCTCACATTGAGAACTGCTCTGATGTTGAGCATGGTACCATCTGCTACAATAAAAGGATCAAACTCCTATTTTGGAGGGGAGAATAGAATATCTAATCATTTGGCCTTAAACTCATGAACTGTGGAAGGCAGAATGCATCTAGTGCTCAATCATTAGTCTGACGGGTGGTGGTTTTGTTTGTTTTTCTAAGTACAGAAAAAAAAAATCAGAAGAAAATTTTGAACCTTTTGCCCAAGGCACACTGCGTCCAGCAGATGCTTCCGTGTTCTTTGACCAGGTTTGTTTGTTTCAGGAAACATATTTATCTTTCCCCTAGCATTTCATTTGCACAATGGACTATATTACTTAATTAGTATACATTTACATACTATACTATTCAAAGAAAAGCTATAGACTGAATCTAATTTGGTAGTGTATCGGGGTCCTGATACTAAGAGCAGAACACCTCGTGTGAGGGCAAGCAGAGGTACACCAAACTGTGTTAGGTCTCAGTATTTGGACTCAAGACTGTGTACATGGATTTGTGCTCTGGATCTATCTATATATGAGTTCTAGAATTTGCTGGTACTCAAGAGGACTGTATGTGCATGTGTATGTGTATGTGTATGTGTATGGTGGCTTGAAGGATAATCCACATACCTTCCGCCTGCTCCATCCCTCAAAGAAAGTAGAATTATCTCAAATACTCAGAAGAAGAGATGTCCCTGAAAATAATTTACTAGAGAAAGTGGAATACAATTTTAGAAACCCTCTGCAAGACCTATTTAATAAGTTTAAGATGGCACATTCTCCATACAAGGAATAGGTGCATAAGTAACGACTAAGTTGAAATGAAAATAGATATAAAAGGGAATTATCTGAAATAACAGAATTTAAATCTGTTATTAAATAAAATCAAAATCTAGTATCTGAATAAAAATCTACAAAGGAAGGAGAAAAAAAGGAGTAAAATTTAAAAACAAAAGGAAAACAATAGAAATCAAAGATGTATCTGAGGCCAGGTGCAGTGACATATGCCTGTAATCCCAGCTACTTGAGAGGCTCAAATGGGAGAATGACTTGAACCCAGGAGTTCAAGACCATCCTGAGCAATATAGTGAGACTTTGTCTCAAATTTTTTTTGAAATGCAGAAGAAAAATAAAAAGTGAAAACATGAATAAAATGATAATAGGTATGAGACTCAGAAAGCAAATACCCAATCCCAGAAAGATAGGTGTTCCAAGAAAAAAAGATAATAAATCAGAGATAATCCTGAAAGGAATATGATGTACATAATTTTATGGAGCTGAAAAAATACTTATGTTTGCAAATAAAAAAGGGTTACTATGGTCTAGACCAAGCTTGTCCAACCCACAGCCCATGGGCTGTATGCGGCCCAGAATGGCTTTGAATGCAGCCCAACACAAATTCATAAACTTTCTTAAAACATTATGAGATTCTTTTTGTTGTTATTATTATTATTTTTAGCTCATCTGCTATCGTTAGTGTTAGTGCATTTTATGTGTGGCCCAAGACAATTCTTATTCTTCCAGTGAGGCCCAGGGAAGCCAAAGGATGATTAATTTCTAATCCCATGACTTTGGGCAAGTCTCTTAACTTCTCTGTGCCTCAATTTTCTAATTAATGTAATAGGGGTAATACTAGTGTCTGGCTCAAAGGGTTGTGCAGGTTTTAAATAAGTAAATGCTTCTAGAGCATTTTGAATGGTGACTGAAGCATAGTAGGCAGTTATAGGTGTTTTTAATGAAATAAATAAAAAAGGCATATCTATTTTAATACACATTTTGTTGAATAGGTAGCTCAACATCAAGTAATTATCAGTGCCTGGACTGTTCTGACTTGTACCTGCACCCTGGTCATTGGGCTCCTATCCCCATGTAATCCCATCTTGCCTCATTCTCTCTGCTGAGAATACTGCAGACAATTTTTGTTAGACGCATTATCCAAGAGAAGGCCAGTAGGAGCAAATAGGAAGGCTCTTAAGCAGACTTGCCAAGGGGACCCACACGATAAGATTTCCATATAATGACCTTGCTTTCGTGTAACACCTGTGAACCAGTGCTAATTGGAAAGTACCGCATAACTCCAAGAGCACTCTGGATTCGAGGCAGCCATTCAGAGAAATATCTGCATGGATCATATATTTGCTTAACCCAAACAGATTTTTTCACGCATAGGGTGATCAATATGAGTTAGAGGCCAAAACCAAGGACAAAATGTTATACAATAAATTGACTTATGCAATGTTGCATTGCTTTCAGTATCTTAATTAGCTGGCTTTAAAATCCAAAAGAAAATCAATAACAATGTTGGGACTGTAAGATGAAAGACATACTATTGTACTTAGTTAACACTTAATTATGCTTAACTTCAGATTGATCCTATTTCAGCAGGTAATTCTGCAGCTTTTTTTTTTTTCCCCAGAAAACAGGACAGGAGTCCAGGAATAGCATTGGGTAAGAAAAAGTTTAGGGGAGCTATAAGAAATATCGCAGGATAAATTATGATTTACTCTTTGCAGAGTTCAGCAATAATGTCATTATGCAGATGCCAGGCCAGAGTTAAGTTGATAGAATATTTTTTTGACACTTACAGTATGTATGTTTCTAATCCAAAATATATTTGGACAGTAGTTATAGTGTACAATTATATGCTTAATGAAATTTGAACCTTAATAAAACAAAGTACAGAATAATGCTACATCAATGCAGTTTCTTATGTTGTAGCAGAACAATGAGGTTTACAGCTAGAAGATTTAGGTTTAAAGATCAGGGTTTAAAGTCACTTACCTGGTGTGTGACCTTCGGCAAGTTTCTTAACAGGATCAGAGATTCTTCAGTTATAAAATGAGCGTAACACAGCCTATCTCACAGGTGTTTGGGAGGATTCACCATTAACATGTACATATGTGCCAACTCTGTGCCTGGACTTTGTAGATACTCAAGAAATCCTAGCCCTTTCCTCCTTTAGGGAGAGGCAGTGCAGAGGATAGAAATTAACATGGCAGCTCCTCATGGAAGTTCCATCTCCTGAGGCCAGGAATACTCCAAGGCTATCTCTGCCAATCAGGGCATTTAAATGGGAATTTAGAGAAAAGTAAGGTGTGTGTTCTTTGAATGTCAGGATATACCAGATCCCAAAGTAGCCTTGTAAAGTTCTCTGATACCAGCTCTTGTCTCTGAAGGATTCTGTCCTCCTCTAGGAAAACTTCTTTAAACATCTCAGCACTTGGGAAACTTTTCTTTCCTCAGAAACTGTAGCTCTGGGAACTTTATGTAGTTCCTGGGAAACTCTTGCATTGCTTTAAAAGTCAGTGTGGATGACTCAGCTATTTCACTCACCTGAAAGCCCCTGGATGTTTGGAGTTGCACCAACCTAACATATTCTCTCTCTATAACACCTAGTGGGAGAAGAGCGGAGAAAGAAGGAAGAGAACCAAAGCCAATTTCCAGGCTGTAGGAGACGCTCAAGAGAGAGGTCTGCCCGCCTTTGGAATTAGTCCCAGAACCAGCACCAGTTGCCCTGGTTGGCATCATTCCTCTTAGAGAAAGAGCCACACACTAAATATCTGTATTTCATTTTTTAAAAAACTTAAACGACTTTCCCACTTCCTATTCTATGGGAAAAGTTCCCATTCTACGTAAAGCCAATGTTTTCATTTGTATCTATATTTGCATGCCAATCCTTCCTTCCTTCCTTCCTTCCTTCCTTCCTTCCTTCCTTCCTTCCTTCCTTCCTTCCTTCCTTCCTTCCTTTCCTTCTTTCTTTCCTTCTTTCTTTCTTTTCTTTCTCTCTCTCTCTCTCTCTCTCTCTCTTTCCTTCTAGACGGAGTTTCACTCTTGTTGCCCAGGCTGGAGGTCAGTGGCGCGATATTAGCTCACTGCAACCTCTGCCTCCCGGGTTCAAGTGATTCTCATGCCTCAGCCTCCCGAGTAGCTGGGATTACAAGCATTTGTATTTGTAGTAGAGATGGGGTCTCACCATGTTGGTCAGGTTGGTCATGAACTCCTGACCTCAGGTGATCCACCAGCCTAGGCCTCCCAAAGTGCTGGGATTACAGCCATGAAATAAAACCTATGAGTCATTATTACTGCAGTGAACTAACTTTACACTCCACCTGCTTCTTACTGGGTGAGGGGCTTCAAAATTCTTTTTATTTTCTATCAAGTGAGTAAAATCCTGTGAGAGGCATTGTAGTAGAAGGAGTAAAAGTGCTGGAATGATGTTTAGTGTGTGGTAAGCACACAATAACTTACTAGAGGAAGTGTTCGCTGGGTGGCTCAAGGTTGAGGGGTGTGGGAAGATGTTCAGGGAGAGAGAACATCATGAAGAAGTGAGAATGCTATGGTATATGTAGGGCATGCATGCAGTTCCTTATGGCTGGAGCAGAGTGTGCGTGGAGAGAGAGAGAGGCAGCATGAGAGATGATATTGGATATTTAATTCTTTATGCCTAGACTTAGCCAGGTTGGAACCAGCAGCAGTGAGAGCTCTTCTCTAAAAAGGGATGAGAAATAAAGTTTCATATCGAGAGGTAGGAGCATTTGGGGTAACAGGAATGTGCAGCAAAGCCACGTAAGGTGGAAGATTTTCAGCCAGACCCATGAACTAGTTCAGTGGAGTGTGAAATATGCTTTGCAGGAAAGATAAAAATGAAATATTAAACTTCCCATCAATGTTTGAGGTATTTTCAGTTGGGCCTTATTTTCAAAGCATGCAGAAAATTCAACTCCCTCAATTTATCATCCCATGCAGGCGTCTCGTGTGCGTTATATTTTGACAAAGGACTAGAAACTCCAGACAGGTTTAATAGAAAGAAAGGGGCAGCCACACCTTCTTGTGGGTTTAGAACAGGGGTTCTAGAAGTGGTGGGCAGAGAGGCTGAATGTGGAGGGTGTCCCTACAAGGAGGACAACATCCCTCCCTTCAGACTGGCTGACTCTTGCCAGTCTTGCCAAGTTGAATGCCATCAGCACGCATTCCAGAATGCGTTCTCAGATCTGCTCAGACTAGCTGCTCCTGTGGCACTTTACACCACCCCTAATGCCAATTAAATTCTTTGTTTATGAAAAGGCTTTCTCCACTGGACTGTGAATTCTTTGAGTCAAGGATAGTTCTTATCCATCTTTGGAGCCTTAGCACAGGGGATACTCAATAAATGTGTGTGCAGAAGGCTTTCTCAAGGGGGCTCAGGAAGTTGAACTTGGATGGTTATATGGGGCTTGGATTTTCTAAACCATTTCTAAACAATCTGGAGGAGGTGGTGCTGGCCCTGCCCATGGCCTGCCAGCTCTGTTGCCAACTCTAATTTCAGAATCAACCTTAAAGTAGAACTCAGAGTAACACTCAGGTGGTAGCTGGTGAAGGCTACTTTCCTCACAAGCATAACTGGGATAATCATTCTAGTTTGTGACCTGGGCAGTCCATTTATCTCTTCCTTCTTTAGTTTCCTGATTTGTAACATGAACAGCATAATGCCATTCTAAAGATCCACTATGGGATTCAACAGGAGAATGTATGCAATCGTGCCTAGAAAGAGTGCTCCATATACACTTCCTTTTCTCCTTGAAATCACTACTACAGATAGTCCAGATCCCCTCATGACCTTTCTCACTGAAATCAACAGTTTCCCAACTGCTGAAAATATGGATACCATTGTCTCTGTCAGACAGTTGAACTTTCATGTCAGCTTCTTCTTTTTTTTTTGAAGCAGATTTTCACTCTTGTTGGCCACGCTGGAGTGCAACGACATGATCTCGGCTCACCCCAACCTCTACCTCCTGGGTTCAAGTGATTCTCCTGCCTCAGTCTCCACAGTAGCTGGGATTACAGGCATGTGCCACTATGCCCAGCTAATTTTTATTTTTATTTTTATTTTTAGCAGAGATGGGGTTTCTCCACGTTAGTCAGGTTGGTCCCGAACTCCTGACCTCTGGTGATCCACTTGCCTCGGCCTCCCAAAATGCTGGAATTACAGGCATGAGCCACCATGCGCGGCCCAGTTTCTTCTTATGTCAACAATCAAAACCTGTTCTGTGTGTTCCTTCCATGTGAAGGGTACTCCTGGATTGGGTGACAGCAAGTGTTCTGGTTAATTACTGCTGTATAACAAACTACTCCCAAATGTACTGGCTTTATACAGTCCTTTTTTTTTTTTTGCTCAGGACTACTCTGCGGGTCAGGAATTCAGGAAGGCTTCATTGGGTGGTTTGTCTTTGATCTATGTGGCAATAGCTGGGATGGCAGAGGATCTGCTTTGAAGACAGCGTCTTCACTCATACCTGTAATCCCTCAGTGTTCTGTGGCCTCTCTCTCTTCACCTGGCATCCTCAGGTTGCCTCCAGGTGGCTTGAATTTCTCTCAGCTTGGTGGTTTCAGGACAGTCAATCTGCTTACATAGAAGCTGACTTTCTCAGTGGGACCATTTCAAGAGTGATTGTTCTAAGAGATCAAGGCAGAAGTTTCAAGGCTTTATATGAACTGGCTTCAGAAATCACATAGTATCATTTGTGGTACACTGTGTTGGTTACAGAGGGTCAACTCAAATTCACTATGGGAAGGGATGACAAAAGGAAGTGAGTACAGGGAGGCATGGTTCTTTGGGAGTTATTTTGGAGATGAGCTATCATAGCAATTGATTGCCCATGATTTTCTGCTTTTTTTTTTTTTTTTTTTTCCCCTTAAATCTCCTGACCTACTGAAATTTGCCGGGTAAAAATCTCAGAGCTTACTGACGCTGGGAAATGCTATCCAAAGAGATCATGTAGAGCTAGTGTCAGAGGATTTTTCAAGGTTATTTTAGGAGCTGGTATATCCTGACATTCAAAGAATACACACTTTTCTTTTCACTAAATTCTCATTTAAATGCCATGACAGGCAGTGAGATAGACTTAGAGTATTCCTGACCTCAGGAGGTGGGACTTCCATGAGGAACTGCCATCTTAACCTCTGTCCTGTTCACTGCCTTTCTACAAAGGAGAAAGGGGTTAGGATTTCAAGTATGTGCCAGGCACACACTTGGCACATATGTACATGTTAGTGGTGAATTCTCCCAAAGACGTGTGAGATAGACTCATTTCATAATTGAAGAACCTCTTGTCCCATTAAGCCACTAGCCTGAGGTCACACAGTAGGTAAGTGGCAACCCTGAGCTTTAAACCTAAATCTTCTGGTTTTAAAGCACATTGTTCTTCCACAGCACAAGAAACTGCATTTATGTAGCATTATTCTGTACTTTATTAAGGTTCGAGTTTCATTGAGCATATAGCTATGTACTAACTACTGTCCAAACATATTTTGAATTAGAAATGTACACACCTGTAAGTCTCAAAAAAAATTCTATCAACTTTGGTCTGGGCTCTCCAGAGTGCTCTTGGAGATGTGCAACACTTTTCAATTAGCATTCTCTTTGGCCTGATGGATGAGGAGAACGGGGATGGCCAGCTATCTCCTTTTTCCAAATATGAGATCCCCAGTGTTAGAGGTCTCACTCTGGCTTTCAGTGGGGCACATGCTCATGAGCACACTGCCCTGGAGCATGGCTTGCTTAGTGAGCCCATAGGAAATCAGGAAATTCACAATGATAAAGAATGATGGAATAAATGAGATGCATGGTATTTTTCTTAGACCTCTTAAAAGACTGGCAACAAATTGGGGCTTGAAATGGAAATTAATTTACATGAATCAAGAAAAACCAGAGGACAGGTAGTAGGATTGATAATGTTAAGTAGGAGGAGAAGAGAAAGAATTATATGTTAAAGGAGAGGTGAGAAATGGTCATACATTGCAATTGGCTCAAGGCAGAGAAAGGTAATTCTACACTTTATGATAGCACTACCAATTATTCACTGTCGGTGCTAAGAAATATTTGTCAGCTCTCAACTTGTAAATGGAGATAAATCTTACATGTTCAGTTGTGTCAGGTTATCATCTGGTCTACACTAATTGAATTTGTAATAGACCAGCCTGAGTCCTGACTCTCCACAAACCTTCTCCTGACTACTCCATCACGTGCTGATTCATGAACTTACATCGTTACGCTACAGAGCTTTACATGATTAATTAACTAGATTATGAGTCTTGAGGCAACAGTTCTTTCACTATACTTTTCCAACTCCCTACCCTTGCTCAACATATGCACATACACACGCACATGCTCATACACACACACACTCACACACACATATTCACACTCACACAATATACTCACACACTAACACACCACACACTCACAGGCACATATCCTTTTCTTCCAGCACAGGCCTAAATCCATAGGAAGCACATAATATACACTGGGTGAAAGAACTGGGTTCCACATACTCAAAAACATTTAATGCAGAACAATGCATAGCCTTTAACTAATTCATTGATGATGCCAGTCTAATTTCAGGTGTTATTACTAGGCCTGTTTAGCTTGGCCCGTTTGCCATCAGGTCTGTTGGTGTTTGTAGCTTCTCTTAGATGAACATTTCCCAGAGTGGTTCCTCCAGAATGTTACTTTGGAATGTTAACACATTACATGCAGTATTGGAAGATCTACAGTTCATACTGGTATATTAAATGCCCTGAGAAGACCTGCAGGAAAGGAAGTCATTGTTTGAGTGAACATTTTCCAAATTAATTTATTTGACCATAGGTTATCTCTCAAGACAGCAGCACCTATTTATTTTCCAGGAAAGTAGTGTTTCCTGAAATACATTTTGGGAAATGATGGCCCACAAACCCCTGCTTTGATTCTTTATCTTCCTTGTTCTTGTGTTTGGTACTATCTACCTCCCTATGCCTCAGGCCCAGGGCTTACCTTCTTGCTTCTGAGTGGATAGAAGCTCTGAGAACTTACAGAAAGATGCCGCTTTAGGCTAACTTAGCATTGTTTCAGGCTAGGAGGGGCCCCAGAAATACCATGTCCAATCTTTCATTTCAGAAACTAGGACATAGATGCAGATGAGGAGAAGTCCACTGAACACACTAAAGTTAGAACTGCAGCTAAAACCCAGGCCTCCAAGTTTCAAAGAAAGAACATTTCTCCCCTTCTATTTTTCCTCCATTCATAGTGAAGCAGTTTCCTAGAGAGCCAGCATTTGGGCCTTGCTGGCTTCATTGAAAGTAGGCAGGCTCAAAAGCTGGTAGAGAGAATTATGATTTCTCCAGGATATAATTAGTGATTTTGAGGAGTTCAATGCATGTCCTGGAAATGGAGAAGATTGGCAACTGGAGCCCATACTTTGGCAGAGGCTGAATGCTGCTTCTAAAACTCCTGGAACAATATAGCGCATTAGCTGCTCCTCCTCCACCTTGAAATAAAGGCTTCTGGCTCCCATGGGCTGGGCAAGGCAGAAAGGGAACAACTTGATTTTCAAATGAAGACCTTCTTTGAAAATTTTCCCAGAAGACATGATTTGTGGGAGCATAGCCCAGTGGTAAGTGATGGTGTAAGGAGTAGTTCAACATGACCCCTTGGGAAGGCCCAGATCAAACATTCAAGGGATGTGGAAATCTTAGAGCAATAAGCTGTGCTTTGGAAAGCAAGGCCTTACTTCCTGAGGCCAAGCTGGGACAGTGTATTAGTCTGTTCTCACACAGCTATAAGGACACCTCCTGAGATTGGGCAATTTATAAAGAGAAAGAGGTTTAGTGGAGTCACAGTTCCACATGGCTTGGGAGGCCTCACAATCATGGTAGAAGGCAAAGGAGGAGAAAGGCACATTTTACATGATGGCAGGCAAGACAGCATGTGCAGGGGAACTCCCCTTATAAAACCATCAGATCTCGTGAGACTTATTCAGTATCATGAGAACAGCACGGGACAGACCCATCCTCATCATTCAATTACCTCCCACCAGGTCCCTCCCACAACATGTGGGAATTATGGAAGCTACAATTCAAGATGAGATTTGGGTGGGGACACAGCCAAACCATATAAAAGGGCCTAGGTGGTCTCCTTCTAATGAGTTTGTTTGCTGCAGGCTCTGTGGTAACGCTGAGGCCAGAGGCAGAAAGTGAGGTGACCAAGGGAAGTAGGAGCTATGTGATAATTATTGTATACTACCCAGACCTCTCCAAAGCCTGGAGATCTAGGAGAAAACTGAAGCCAAGGAAAATACTACAGATAAAATTAGTGGAGAAGATCTAAACTTGACAAGGGGCCAATAGCAAGAAAGGGGTTTGGTGTAGCCTTCCAAACTCTTGATAAATGGTCACCTGCAAGAGGCGTTGGGACTTCAAGATCATTTAATGAGTATGAGAGACACAGTTCTGCCCTTGTTCTGTATATCACAAGTTGTTTCTGTCCTGAGAAGATCAAGACAATGAGTAAACTATGCCCAAGTAGGGTCCAGGGTCCCACTGTCCACCTGGGGATGGAAAAAGGGTACGGGTCTGAATCCATAAACTTTTCATGGCTGCTTGTGTTCCCCAAGCCATGTAAGAAGCTAGTCACTGCTGGCTCCTGGGAGGGGCTTGTTCAGTGTCTCATTCTGTGGGAAAGGACCTTTGTACCTTTTAGCACATGAACTTCTCTGGAAGTTTAGCACATGAACTTCTTTGTCTGCAATACAGGTTCTTTGGCTCTGGGAATGCACAATAACACTTAGGAGCCAAATGCTTTGGCCCTCACCCCATCTGCCCTATTCAGTAACTCGGAACAGGCATATACAATTGCACACACACACACCTTCACTTGTGCCAGGGAGGAGCAGCACAAAGCCCCTCAGCCTGGGATCTCCTTCCCTCCCTCCCAGGGATATGGGCCTTAGAGTCAGAGAGAAAGAATCCAACCCGTGTGGAAGGAGGCAGAGGCACCACAGCACAATGTTCATCAGCCAGACCTTCTCTGTGTGGGAAGCAGAAAATCAAGAGAAGTGGTCTATGGTGCCTGCCCACAAGTAGCCTTCACTCCTACACAGATGCAAGGGGGCATATATGCTAGGTTGTGAGGAGCTGAGGAAATCCATATGTGCTAGAAAATGGAGAGCAGATCTCCTGAAGTTTTAAGGCCTTGACTGAGGCCTCCAGGGATTATTCTATGCCAGGGAGCAATTAACAGACAGGAATCCCAGGCTTACTCCACATCGCAGGGACATGAAATAACCCAGCGAAGGGTTTTAAATATTTGTCAAAAAGTGGTACAAGTGTTATGGATTCCTAGCAAGTAGGAAGGCAGAGCACAGCCCTGGGCATAGGAGGGACAACTGAATGCTAATGGGATGGGTGGTGAGAAGAACCTAGGCATTGCTAGCATTCACTTATTCTGGGCTTAGCTTCTGCCCAAACAGAAAGGTCTCACATAGCCAAAAATATGGATCTGCCTTTTCCATTGAAGTCTGAGTGTCTTGTGCCTCATTTGGCCTCACTCCCCTACTGCCATCTTTCCAGGGCTGATATACAGACCTAGGCTCTTTTAGGGCTGTATTCAAGCCACATAGCTGTTCATTCCAATTGAGGGTCGTAGGTCCTAGGTTAAATATCTTTCCACCCATGCATTCATTCGTTTATGCATTCATGGCAGAATAACTTACACTGCACTGTGAAAAGGTGAAGTGCTGGGCACATCTTCCCCAATTCCATTTCTAGCACTTCTTCCACCACACACCCTGGTTTTGGTGAGACCAATTATTACTGTGGTCCTGTGGTCTTGTCTTGGAATTTCTGAGCTGGAAAATGTTTCAGAGGTCCGCTGGTCTTCCTACCTAATACAGGAAACGTGCAAGCTTGGTTGCTGGGGTGTGTGACCTTGTGACTTACATAATTGCACAAGGTCTTGCACTCAGAAGGACTCACAAGAGGCTTATTGCTCTGCTATGGCTGTCTTTAAATTCTTAATTATTTTTTCAAAAGGAATCTTACATTTTCATTTTGTTTTGGGTCCCACAAATTATGTAGCCAGTTCTGAACACATGATGAGGACCCTAAACTCTATTACAAAAACCTCGATCACCAGGACCTCATTACCTTTCCACTGTTAACTCTAAATGGTAAAGGCTTTCTTTATATTGAGCTGAAAAACACTCACATCTAACCAGCTCTGTCCTCTGAGATCTAAAGAGCAGATTTTGGAAAGATGGATGGATGGATGAATGAATGATGACAAAGGGCTGGCCACTTGCACACTTCCCTTAGGAAAGATAGGGAGTCGTTAAGACATGTTCCCAGAGGCCACGCTCATTCTGAGCATTAGCAAAGTCTATGATGGAAAGAGTAAAAATTTCCTCCAAGGAAAGCTTGTTCAAATCACACATCCTGATGGTCTGATGATTGCATCTGTGTGCAGAGCATTTTGGGATTTAAAGAAACACATGTTTTCATAATCTGTCTTATATATTTAATAACAATGATGTAGGTTCAAAAATCTCTAATTTATAGATGAAGGTATAAACTATGATATAGGTATAAACATTCCCTACTTTATAGATGAATACAAATTTAGATTTGTATCTTTAAATCCCGGTAACAGGACCTGGACCATCATCACAATCATTATGTGCTAACAATAGTGCAATATTTCAACGCATACTAATACTAGCATTTGTGGTGGCCTATGTGCTGGCACTCTGCCAAGAGCTTTATATATATTGATAGTCATCATCAACCTACAATGAGTACTTTTAGCTTCCGCTCTTTAGGAATAAGGGCACTGAGGCCTAGAGAGGGTAAGGATCTTGCCCAAGGTCACATAGATGGTATGCACAGGTGCCCAGAAAATGCTAGAAGAATGAGTGAAGATGTATCGTATCTCTCCTAGAAGCATAGATTTGGACATAATGGAGCTGCATCCCTGGTGAATGTCCACCCAGCCTCTGTTGTCATCCTCTGATACCACTGAACCCGCTATGTCTTGAGGCTATCTGTTCTATTTTTGTACAACTTCCATTGTAAAATATCTCCCAAATTTTGGTTGAAATTAATTTCTCTGTAGCTTTCACACTTTGATTTCAATTGTGCACTCACTGTTTCACAGAATAGATTTGACTCCTACTTTTTGTGACACCTTTAAAAAATTTGAGGTTGAAAGATGGAGATGAGGTTGGAAGAAGACAGTGAAAGTGTTCTGAGTAACTGCCCAGCAACAGGTACCATGAGTGTTGTCGTTGCTATTACTGTTGATATGGGCCTTGGACTGTTCTAGGCACTTTTCTTACCAACAGGGTCCCATTTATAGATGATGGCAAATTCATGTAGAAAACTGAGACCTCAAGAGATGAAGTAATTTTCCCAAGGTCATGCAGTAAGTAGGTGACTGAGTCCAGATTTAATCCCAGGTGTGTCTGGCTTTCAAGTCTGTATTCTTTTGGCCACATTGTATAATCTTTGAAGGTAATAATAATTTCTCTTTTGGATTTTCTTTTTTCCTGTTAAACTGAAATAATGGTAGAAAATGTTGCCTCTCCTCAATTTATTGGACCCTTTGACTTAAGGGAGACAGTGGTTCCCCTCAGGGAATAATAATAGGTAGTTATCTTTTCCAGGGATGGGAAATTTCTCGGCCCATCGTGGTGAGCTACAGCAGCTCTGAAAATGTCCTCTCACATCCTGTGAGGGGTGGCCAGGCAGAAGGGCAGAGAAATTTATAGGAGTGGTATTTCACTTATTCCTGTGAACAGAGAAGGAAATATTTATAGTTCTACTCATAAAATATTTACTAGGCTCTTATGTAATTTGTTGATAACAAACAGATTTTAGTTAACTTTGAGGTGATGAGCAATCCTGTTAAACAGATGGGACCAATAACAAAATCCTGATTAGACAAATGTTTTCTGTAGCACGGCACTTGTACCACGTTAGGTTTGCTGCTGACAGAAAATCTCCAAACTGGTAACTGGACCCGAGGTGAAAATAGCAGTGGATTCTTTAATTAATTAATCAGTTCTTTTGCTTTCTTTTTCCTGCAGGAGAATTTCTTACATTCCTTGTCAAGGGACTGTTTTTCAGGACTTGCCTTCTCTGTAAGCCCCACTGTCCAATTATTGAAGATAGTCTTAAGGCTACAGACCCTGCCCCTGTTCAATTTGCTTTTCCCCGTACACCCTGCCCAAATGCACACAGCATTTATGATTGAATCCTCTGCAGCAAACTGTTTCCCTTTGCTTCTCAAGTTGAGTTGGCTGATCTCCAATTCAGATTTTCTGAAAACTCAATATTGCCTTCTTTCTCTGCAGTAAGCAACTTGGTGAAGTGTTTAAAATGATCCTCCCTCGGCAGCAACAGCTCCTGCAGTGCAGGCTTGGGGCCGCCTCCCTCAGGGAGGGCTAAGTAAGCTCCGCTGGGACTCTGTGCCCTGGGATCCAGCAGCAGGCACTGCCCCCTCCAGAGAGCCTGCCGTGGTAGCTGTCACTACCTGGAGAATTTACTTATTCAAGGTTCCCCACTTCCTCCTCCTCCTTCCTCATAAAGAGACCAGGAATCTTAGAAAAGGTGGGCTTTGATTTGATGTCAGGTTCTGCCTGGGACCCACCAGGCCAGCTTGAGGAGGTCTCTGACCCTGGTGGCCACTCCCTTGTCTGTGGAAACAGGGCTGCTGTGAGCACAGCACTTTACACCCAGCCGGCCATCAGCAAGTGGAACTGTTATTATTATTATTATGCAGTACGGTGTGTTAGACTATATATGACTTTGGTCTTTGATTGTCTACATGAGACTTGGGGATACACAAGACTTCAGCCTCCTTTTAGCTTTGCTGCTTCAAGTGGCCTTTGTCCTGAAGACGTGGCTCCCAGAGGAGGAAGAGAGTGGCAGAAAGAGCCCCAAGTAAGGAAATCTTGGGTTATGTCCTCATAGTAATCCAAAGCTCTTCACAAAGTGCTGAGCAAGACCAGATTTTCATCTGCTAAGTGGAAGCATCCTATGAAATGACTTTGTGATCCTTCTGGCTCTTATACTTTTTAATGGAGATGTTTAAAGAAAAGCAGTGATATGAATTACAAACTACAGAATGATAGTTTATGGAGATCCTCCATCTCACCTCCATCTCCCCTTTTTTATTTCATTAGATGCTCCTAACTACTCTTCAAGGCAGCATCCCTACCCCATTTACCAGGTGAAGCCTCTCCATTAGAGTACCTTGCAGAGGCTCCCTGGGGCTAAAGGCAGAGCTGGCATGGAGGTAGGCTGACTTTAAAGACCATGCTCTCTTTTCACTACATGTTGTTCCTTTCTTTGAGGATAGTCCTTGAATTCAGTTCCCTTGCCAGCATTTGGGATCCAAGCCTTTCGAGGATTGCTCAGTCATTTATGAGTATTTTGATATTTAAAATATGCTCTCTGCCATGTCCCTAACATGGGGCAATCTCTTAGAGAAAGCAGTCAGGAAGAGGCACATTGCCTAACTGAAACACTAGTATCAAGTTCTCTAGGTGCCACTGAAGATTTCGTGGTTCAGGTTTCCAGGGAGAAGTAGGTGCTTGAATTTAACATCTATTACAGAACTGTCCTGCACTAAGCAGAAGAGAAATATTCTATACAGGGATATCATTAATTCAGTATCTACTGATTTGAAATTTGCAATTACTATTGTTCAATTCATAAAGAACAGATTTGCTTACCAAATAAATAATCCACAAAATTGCCAAGATCTCTATTCTCTCAGGAAAACTGGCTTGTCAAACTGGGAAATTCTTCATGGTAGTTTATTGAAATGTTACCCCTAAGAAGCTTTATATAATTTTTTAAAACTCTTTGAAAATTACCCTAATATGGACTTTCTATATTTAGTCTCTCTTTCTCCTCTATTAGCTTATATTATTGAGGCCTAGAAATACATTTTAATGTATTTTAAAATCTAGACTGCAGGAGAAGCTGCTCATCTCAAATCTTCTTATGTCTCTTTTCATTCTTCCTATCTTTCTCTTCCCCCACCCTCAGTCCCTCCAGAAAGACATTGATAACCCGACTAATCAATTCCCAGAGCATTGATTGGGATACATTTCCTCTTTATTGCTGGTACAGATCAATGTAATTAAAAACAGGAGTTCATGCGGTACTTTCTCTCCCTTTTGTTCCACCTGGCAGAATGGCAGGCTAAATCAAGCCCCGCTTGGAACCCTGCCATGCCTCCCTCTTTGCAAACATCACTACATGTATTATCATTGCTTTGAGATGGTAGATCCTGAGACCCAAATTTGTAATTAAGGGATTATTGCAGTCTTTCAAGCCAAGCCTCATGTTCTGCTATGGACTGAATGTGCCCTTCCAAAATTTATATGTTGCAACCCTAGACCCCAGTTTGATGGTGTTTGAAGATGGGGCCTTTGGGAGATAATTAGGTCATGAAGGTGGAACCCTCATGATAGGATTACTGCCTTGTATAAGAAGAGACACTGGAGCGCTTGCTTTCTCTCTCCCTGCTCTCTGTCATGTGAGGATTAGCAAGAAGGTAGCCTGTCCACAAATTGTTTCATAAAAAGTTACTAAGAATTTCAAGATGATGACAACAAAGCATTAAATCAAATGCATGGTTAAATCATTGGCACTGTGTGACTGCACCTGCCTATGAAGCAGGCCCAACCTCTAGGCTATGCCGAGGGGGATGGATTTTGTGCTCATTGCTATTGGAAGTGATTAAAATACCAGCAGCACGAGGAAGACTGAGAAGTAATGTAACTCAATTACTTAATTTGAGAGAAAGTAAGGTGATATGAGACATAAAAGTTGGTAAAAGTATCCTTGGTCTTAAGAGACAGGAAACTTGAATTCTCTCAGCTCTACCTTTTTCTTGTCATGTGGTTTTGAACATGGAAAAGCCTCATCTATTCCTCCCACTCCCACTTCCCTCAGCTCTGGTGCCTCAAGAAAACCCAATTCTGGAGCCTTGGAATCTGAATTTTGAAAGATCTCTGGGTGGTTCTAATGTGCTGTCAAATTAAGCGATGATAGCACTAAAGCATCTATGCTACACACATATTTATAGATATTGCATTCTCCTTCTGCTATCTGTTGACCCAAGTCAGTCTTTGACACAAGCCCCAGAATTGTCAAGGTAATGCTTTGCTTTGCTAATCTAGGAAGAGAATGTTTTATTTTTTAGACTGAGATGTAATTGCCTGGTAGGAATGGTGGTCACTGGGCACATTGGTTGTACAGAGTGTCCAGAGGAAGAAAGTCAGTGGTGGAAACACCTCAGGGGCTCCTCTACCTCAAAAGGTAAACTCATTTACAGTGTTAATTTATTTGACTTTCTGTTTAGTGAAATGTTTGTCATTTCACTTTGCCCGGATTATTTTTCCTTCGATCACTTCCTTCTTTATCTCTCAGAATGGAGTCTGAACATCTACCCTTAGCTGTTGTCCGTTGTCCGTACACGTGGTTGGTGATGCAGGGGCAATGAGTCATCAAGTGTGTTGATGACAGCAACACCTCTGAGCATTTCCTAATTGTCTAGGTTTCAATTATTAGAGAATGCTGACATCAAAATTCATAAACTAGTAAATTTGTGGGCAAAATTCCTAAATATTTGTAAAATGTTAAGGGACCATTTTCAGATGTTAAAATGACCTTTTAAACATCTCAGTATTTAAAAAGCTTCATACTGCATGGTTTATTTGAAATAGTGTGTGGGAGGAGAATCAAAGAAAGTCATTCTGTATTTGGAAAAGAAAAAAAAGCACACTAATTCTACAGTGCAGGAAAGGACCTTTGAAAGGTGTCCTTCACTTGCCTTTCTTTGAGGTTAATTATATACTTTTAAAAGTACTTCCCACAGGAATGGTTTTTGACTCTTGTGTTATTTTTGTATGTATATGTTACCCCTCCAAATATTTGCCATATTACTGAGAAAATAGCAGTCAAAAGCAACATTTCTTTGCTTATATCTGAAAATCTTTTTGTTTTTTATTGTTAAGAGCAATATGACAATAAGACAGCTTTGCAAAGGAAAGAAATAACACCCTCAGCCTTACATAAATTTTCATCTTGTACTTTTCCTTTTACTTGAGACCATTTTAAAATGATTTTCTCACATGATTATATATAGGATGTGACAAAAGAAGACTGGTTAGAATGTGAAATTAAATTATGTAGCACCATTTTCTCTTTTCTTTCCTGTAAGCATGTTTGCCTTCTTTTTCAGAGCAGAAGAATAGGTGATTACAAGACTGGTTTTGTCTTAGAAATTGAGGATTTTCTTATAAAAATTAGGTGCTCATAGCCTTATACACTGAAAGCTGTCTCTTTCCTCCTCCATCCACCCCCTCCCCGAACTTACCGCCTCCTTTCTTCCTTTCTACCCTGTGATCTCTGACCTGTGCATGTCACACGGAATGTCAGATGATGGCTAGCTACAAAAAAGTTCAGTGATTATTGAAATATCATGGTGATTCACACATTTCAGTGAGGACATGGGGACATTATTTTGTTTGAGTAGATATGAGTCAACTTTGCTACTCAGAAAAGGTGGCAGAATTTCGCTGCAGCATACACCACAAATCACATCAGTGATATAAGAACATTGTCAGAGCTAGCGTCACCTACTGCAACAAAACAGTTTCTAAAGACAAAAAAACAGTTGTGCTGCAGTTGCCTGGAAATAAAGGAAACTGTAAATCATACATAAATGAGCAGCTAAGCAGATTAAGAACTTGAACAATGGTCCTTGAGGATAGGAACATTGCAAAACCATTATGCAGAGCCATTAAGCCAATGTAGAGGTGATCATGTATTCAGGACCATACTGATCTCGACTCAGTCTCAGTTTTGGTGCCAGAGATGCTGCATGGCTTACATATTACAAAGAATCTTTAACCTTTGCTTTGCTTTCAGATTTTTATTTATACCTGTATTTATGTCCCAAATAAAAACGAAATGATCAGGCAAAATGTGAAATTGAGAGGCTAGACAAGACTATAAAATGAAAGAAGTGAGTCTAATTAAACATTCTTTTTAAAAGTTGGTCTGATTATAGAAACTTTTTGATATGGCAATGTATGGTTGATATGGTGGCATCTACCTAGATATCAAGAAAGTAAATACATTTGGTTCCTGACAGCCACTGCCCTTGAATTCCATTTATATTTATATTCTTCTATCTTTTGCTTTTTCCTCATATTTTTCTTCAGACCTCCCTCAAATATATGACTAAATATTGTTCTAGTTTTACTCTTTTTTATATGGTTTTAAGTGCAATCTCTTGATTTGGAATATGTACACATTTTATGAATGGGAAGCCTTATATACCTTGTCTGTGAACATTCAGAATCTCAGCCAGAGTTGAAACTCTAACCACACTATTCTCAATACTACTTCAGTTTTCTTTCAGCTTGCCTTATGCCAACCTTTTTCAATGATTACTGTTTCATATGTTCTAAAGCCTAAAGCAAATGAATAAAAGTCCAAAAGATGAGCTAATTTCCATGAAAACTGATAAAAAAACACCATGACAGGTATTTTCTATAATCTCTGGACAGAAGGAACCCTAAGACACTTACAGGGTGGTTTCCCCAAGTCCTGATTCTCAGCAGCCTCACAGTCTCAGTTTGAACATTGATATTGATGCTTTCTGTGCTAGAATTGGTACTGATGCTGAACTGTGCCAGTCTTTAGGAAGACTGTCCTCAACTGCATCAAAATCAACCTCCTTAAAACTTAGGTTTACTTCAACTGAATCTAGCAATTACTGACTACCAGGAATTTACGTTGGCACTGGGTTACAGAGATCAGTAAGGAAGACACATTTTATAAGGCACTTAATGTTTAGTGAAAATGATGACCAGGATTTTTTTTTTAGGGTAAATAACAGAAACCCACACAAACCACATGACGCAAAAAGATAATATGTAAGAAAGATCCAATGACTAATCTAACATCATGTTCTGGAGGATCCAGACACTCAAACCACATCAAGAGCAATCTAGTTCTTTAAAGCTCTAAGCTCTTCTTTTCTCTGTTTTAGTTTTTTTGCTGTCAGGCTCCGTCGGAGTGGTGGAAGACATGATCCTTAGTAGCTCCTGGCTTATGTGAGTCTTAAAGTTGGAGTCTTAGAGAAATGCAAGTGCCTTTTCTCTAATAGTATGAGCAAAAATCCAGTGGAGGATTCTGAGCAGGTTTGCGTCATATGACACCCCAGGAGGGGGCCTAGATGTTATTTGGACAGGGTGAGTATAAGCATTTAGCTGTACCTAGACCATCTAAAATAGGTTCCCCATAGAGGGATTTTATTACTAGAAGACACAATGAAAGGGGAGCATACTTGCCGCAAAAACTGTATCTACCATGCTCCATTATGGTAAAGGACATAGCATGTCTCTAATATTTGAAAAAAGAAAAGTAACTTGCCACTGCTTCTCTACCACGAATATGCCCACATGTGCAATACATGTGCATACATACACACTGCTTCTATTAACTTTCCTGTCTGTCTACCAAGAAACATGCTATGATGGTTAATTTTATGTGTCAACTTGACTGAGGACTGTCAGGCCTTTGGACTAGGACTGAATTATACTAGTGGTTTTCCTGATTCTCCAGCTTGCAAACAGTAGATTGTGGGACTTCTCAGTCTCCATAACCTTGTGAGCTGATTCCTATAATATCTATCTATCTATCTATCTATCTATCTATCTATCTATCTATCTATCTATCCATCCATCCATCTATCTATCTTATATCTATCTCTTTCTTATTGGTTCTGTTTCTGTTTTGTGTAGGCCATTTAGAAAAATGAGTTGGTTTCAAATGTTTTAATGCAGTTGTTTCAAAATTAAAATCGGAATTTTCAGGTTTCACAATACATTGACTCTATAAGGATAGATGTTTTATTTTTGGTCAGCCTATCTTTAGTGCCTAGAACAATATTATAGTACTTTGAACACAGAAGCAACTCAATAGCTAGTTATTAAATTGAGTTTCATGAGAGTATTTGGAAGATGGATTCTTTGTATCACATAAACCAGTCTGCTTAATAATGTCTCATTGAAAAATATGATAAAATGCCTATATTTTCATTAATGTCATTTATAAAGACATTGATGGGGATAGGGCCGTTGATGAAGCCTTTGTATAATCTTCAAAATTCATTCACTTCAGTTCTATGGTGATTATCCAACCATGCCATAGAGCCTCCTGTCTACTTTTTATTTCAGCTAATAGTGCTACATCGCTTCCACAG
Organism: Macaca thibetana thibetana; assembly: GCF_024542745.1. NCBI lineage: Eukaryota > Metazoa > Chordata > Mammalia > Primates > Cercopithecidae > Macaca > Macaca thibetana. The sequence continues at coordinate 89,944,296 of NC_065590.1, forward strand.
TATTATTAGGAAATATTTGGTAAGTGTTTATGGCAGTTCTATTTAATGTATTTTCTAATAACTAGACTTATAATGGTATCATTATGAAGAATGATATTAGTTTAGCAGCAAATATTTTCTAAATGAGTCAGTTTTAGCTTTTTGTGATTGTCCCCTTATTTTCTATATGACTATAACTGATCTGTTCATCAGCAACTAATTCTAAATGTTGGTCAGGGGAAAAGGTCTCTCCTATATTCTGACATGTCTAAGACCTGAAGGGTCAATTGCATCAACTCTATGTGGTCAGCAGAGGGCAGCGTACAAGAGGAGTGGAGTACAAAGGTCTTCAGGCTGGGAAAGCTGTATCTGCAGTCCCCACCTAACAGTGGGGTTGGTGGTTGAGAGATGCTATAGCTGCTAAGAAAAACATGTTTGTGCGAACTCCTAATCCAATAGGGAGGGGCAAGACTAGAAGCAGATGGTAAGAGAAGTATGCGTGTGCCTGAGGGCAAAGGAAGAACAGTAATCATAATTAATAAATTTATTGATCAGCTACCATTTGCCAAACTCTGAACTAAATACTAAACGTATCTCTCAATGACTCTCACAACAAATTTATGAGGGCAAAAATTTTGTTCTCATTTTATAGATGAGGAAACTGAGTTTCAGGGAGATTGGGTAGTTTGCTCAAAGTCATACAAATAGCAAGTGAAGGAAGGAGAATCTGACTGCCAAGCCTTTGTTATTCCTGCAGTGTCTCATTGCCTCACAAGAAAGAGTGAAAATTATTTTTTCAAGAATCTATGAAAGGGAGGAAGGAAGAAGAGAGAACCAGAATGCAGCCAAGAGGCAGCCTCAGGCCCTGTTAGCCTGGCTGGCCCTGCCAGCTGGCCAGAGTCTAAAAATATCAAGCTCTGGGTCTTCAGTTGCTAAGGCGTATATTTTTTTTCTTTTCATGATCGTATTTGCTCATTTCCAGTCTTTGGCATCTCTCTCCTCCCCTTCTGTGCCTCAGAGATAGGAGCAGTAGGCCTGTCCCACACTTCGGGGCTGGGGGATTTGACTGGACTTGTGCACATGAACCCCTCACAGTGACTCTGTACTCTCGCATGACTTCCTTTCCATCTGGGGCCTGGTCTTCACTTGGCTTTAGTTTCCTTCCTTGGGCTGTAAGTCTTTTGAAGTGCAGATATTGTATGTTTCTTTGAATATCGAATATAGTAGTTTGCACAAATGCGTGAAGACTGTTTATTGAATGAAGGAACTGAGATCATCCTTCATGGAGAAGTAAAAAGCCAAGTTACAGTTGAGCGCCTTGCCTTAATTCTATCCCACTGACATCCTTCCAGCAGAGTGTCTGTTCCTTGACCATCATCTCATGATGACCCACTTCATTATTCCCTTTGTCTCTAGAAATTTTAGTGGTTTCTGGATTCCAGATTTCCTTGATAGAGACGTGACACTATACTTGCTCTTAGCTGCATCGCTCTTAGCTGCATTGCCACTTTGATATTTTCCATAATACTCTCCTTAAAAATCTAACATAAAATGAGAGCTATTTGTTGGTTCCTTCTTAGATACAGGCTGGCATCTCAGGCTCTCCTTTCCCTGCTGTAAGACCTAGAAATTCATCCTTTATTTTTCTCCTTTAATGACTATCCTCACCTCCTTGTTCTCTGTAGGCTCCCTCTCTTCAGGCTGATTGTGGAGCATAACATGGTCTTGTCTGCTAGTACCTACTCCCTTCTTTATTGTAACCTCAGTTAAACTCATAGGCTTTTTTTTATTATAAGCAAAATAAGTAAGCAAGATGAAGTAGAAAAGTTCTCACTGTCATGATGCCCCTGGTTTATAGCTCCTAATTCCCTCAGCAGGGTCACAGAAACCTTGGTCTTATGATCTCAGATTTTAAGACTGAAAATTGTGCTCACCAAAACCTGCCTCATCATCCAGTTTCAGCAAAACTAGGATGACGCCTCTGCAACAGAGACGGAGATGCAGCTACCTCTCTGTCTCATGTGAACATTTTGCATCTTTTGGTTGTTCAGATCTACCGATACTCAGTTAAGTGGGCCTTTGGGCTACTTAGGGATAATCCTCTCTTAACATTTTCTTATAAAATACCTCCTTTTTTCTCTATTTTTGGTATTATTTTCAAAAACATATCCTGAACTTAATTTCTTAGTGGTTCCATCCGCTTGAGTTCTATTTCCTTTTAAAGTTTCTGGTAGACAGAGTCAGAATTTTTCTTCCTCTGATTGATTTACAATTCCTTTTCCTGAGGTCCATGGAACCAACGTGGATCAAGATGTTCCTGGTGTCCTCCTGGGCAACGCTGATGACATAGCCAGATTTTCTCAAGGTTTCTATCACTCTCCAGACTTCATCTCAGTTTTATTTGTAGGTAGGAATTGAGTAGTGAATCCTCTTCCCCATCTTTGATAATAATCTATATCATATTATGACATTATTTTAGTCTCTTGCCTCAAATTCTCATTAGAAGAACAGGTACAAGTTTTTAATGGCATATTTGGAAGATCCACCAAGATAACCTCAAGTATGGAACTTAGCATGTCCAAATGAAACTCATTACTTGCCCTTGTCTCTTGTCTTCCTAATGAGATTCTCCTCCTGTAATCCTGATCTTGGTTGTAAGTCTCAAAATCTAGTCAGTTAATTGTACAAACTAGAAGCCTTAGATTCAATATTAATTCATCATCCTGACTCCTCAAAGCTGGTTAATTGTTAATTCCATCTTTGATCCCAAATGCCACAACACAAATTTAAGCTTTCCCATTTTTTCAGCTGGGCTACTATAATTACTTCCATACTACCTTTCTTTTTTTTTTTTCCCTCCACTTATTTCTCACTGTCAGCAGATTCCCTTTTACAAGGAAAATCGAATCCTGGCATTTCTCTGCTTAGACATCTTGGATTGATTTTTCATATCTAGGATGATTTCCAAAGTCCTACCATCATCAGGAGTTCGGCTGGTAACAGAAATGTAACAGGTCCTCACTAGCATTAACGGTTTTTTACACACTACTATTCTATCCTCATCTGGGGCTATTTAGCACCACACAGCAACCACCAAGAACTTATTATTATTTCTGAAACATACCTTTATTTTTCATAATTATATAATTTTGTTCAATCAGTTGCCTCTAAAAGCCCTTCCATAACCTCTAATAGTGAATGAACCCTTTCTTCTTAAAGGGTAGAGCTTTCTGATCCCTTTCCCAAACAAGACCATTAAATGATAAAGTAAGTAAAGTAAGCTGGAAAGCAAATTCCTTTAAGGGAGAGTTTGTTTTGTTGAAATGGTGATCTAATAAGCCCTCTGTGGGTTGAAGCAAGCCTCTATGACCTTCAGGTCAAATTGGAGCTTAGATTTCCTGAGGAAAGAAAAGCAGTTCTGCCTGACAGAGAGAAGAACAGGAGCCGAGGACATCTGGAATGGGGGAGAAGATACAGTGAGGGGTCCTACAGGCAGGCTGGAAATTTGGAATTGCTTTTGTTGATGGATCATTAAAAGCCTTTAAGCTGTGGAGATACACAATTGGAGTTGTATTTTTGAAACACCATTTAATCAGCAGTGTGATAGATAGTTTGAATTCTGGGGTAGGCATGGAGGTAAGATAACTTGCAATAACCCAGACCATGAGTTAGCATTTTTTAAAATATATATATATCAAGAGTAAGATAGTAAATATTTTTGCCTTTTTAGGCCATGTATGGTCTGTGTTGCCACTACTCTTTTCTGTCATCGTTGCCTGAAAGCAGTCCTAGACAACATGTAAATAGTGGGCATGACTGTCACCTAATGAAACCTTATTTACGTATATAGGTGGAGGGTCAGAATTTGGCCCAAGGGTTATAGTTTGACAATCCTTGACCTGCACGAGCAACAATGAGGGCCTAACCTAAACTAGAATAGAGTTAGTGGAGATAAAAAGAAAGAGAATTAGTAAAACTTGGTAAGGAACTGGGCATAGAGGGGAGGAGGTGGAAGGAGGAAGAATCTAGGTAAATCTCAGGAGGCCAGCATAGGCTGGTAGGTATTGCTACCATCCGAGATTAAGAATATAGGAGAGTATGCTGGGTTCATTTTTCATTTTTTTCACTGACTGAATTTTAAGTGCTTGAGGGATAGGTAGGGGCAGCAGTCCATGGGCAAGAGAATATTTCTGAGGGACTTTTGACTGTCATAGGAAATGTTGCTGTCATAGTTTTTTAGATTGCCCCATGTTGCATTTGCTCACATTTAAAATATTTTCCTTTTAATCATCTCACATACAGAATGGACCATTTTGAATCCATTTTATGTTTTCTCCTTATAACAAATAGGCCCCTTGTAACCAAGGCAACTATTAATGGACCCAAGCCTTCAAGGTTGATTTTTCTCATGCAACAAGAAAACAGACCTATTATTTTTTCTGGAAGATTTCAGTCTCCCATTGGGCAGTTTAAGTTCACTTCCATGTTGCAGGTAGGGAT